>NC_062219.1:139733342-139940356 GCF_902686445.1 Sciurus carolinensis
AACCCTCTCCATTTTTTTTTTCTTTTCTTTCTTTCCTTTCCCTTCTTCTCTTCCCCTGTCTCAGAGGAAGAAGATTGTGTCTTCTGAAGCTCACTCACCATTAATGTTGATTGTGTCCCAACTTCTCTCATCATTCATCTCTTCTCTCTTCTTCAGATCTTTCCATTAAGGATTTTCCTAATTCCCTTTAGACTTCAAGTTGACCCAGGTATCCCCACAATCAAATATCACCATATATAAACTCAGCTTCTCTTTCAAGCTATAACATCTATTTGTCCACTTAAAAAAATAGACCCTACTTGTTGCCTCCCTGTATTCACCATTCTTAAGATCCCTAGAAATCTGACTCAGAGCACAAAATCACCAAATTCTTTCCTCCCAATACTTTTCACATACTAACCAATGGCAAAGTCTCTCTTGTATCCTTCTATTTCTTTGTCTTGAACCAAACTCCTCAAGCATTGGTGTGACTCAAAACTTTGCCTCCAGATCTCCAGCATTGACTACTGCCTCTGTGTGAGTGGTTCCAAGATATGTTTTTCTGGCCCTAGCAGCTCTATCTTGTAATAAACCAGCTCATTTTCCCCCTTGCTCCCTAAGTAAGTCATCCTTTTCCCTTTTCTCTTTGTTTATGGAATTACCATATCTGGACTAGAAATCTTTGAAGAACATACTCTAGTGGTGGTAAAAGCCTTTCACTGTGTATTAGTCAGCTTTCCATCACTATAACAAAATACCTGATGTGATTCACTTATAAAGAAAAAAGTTTATTTTGGCTCACAGTTTTGGAGGTTCCAATCTATGATGGATTGGCCCTATTGTTTTTAAACGTTTTTTGAAGCATCACATCATGGTGGGAGTTTGTGGTGGAGAAAAACTACTGACCTCATGGCCATGAAGCAAAACAGAGGGAGAAGAGGAAACCAGGATCCCACAGTTTCCTTGAAGAAATGACCCAAATGACCTAAGACCTCCCACCCCACCCACCTCCTAAAGGCTCCACCACCTCCCGATAGCACCATCTTGGGGAACAATCCTTTAATACACAGGTCTTTGGGGGACATTTAATACCTAAATTATAGCACACTCCAAAGCCCTGACTTGCACAGTATGAATCAGGGGTTGATAAACTTTCTCTATAAAGGACCAGATAACAAATCTAGGTTTCTAGATCACATAGTCCCTGTTGCAACCACTTAACTCTTGTTGTAGCCAACACAGACCATATGTTCATGAGTTAAGTGTGGCTGTGCCCCAATAAAATTTTATCTATGAACCTGTAATTCAAATTTCATATAATTTTGTCTCATGACATGTCAGAAAATATTATCATCTAATTTTTTCAACTACTGAAAATGTCAAAATCATTCTTAGTTTGCCACCAAACAAGAACAGGTGGGTAGGACTTTGCTGTTATATACACAAAGTTCTATCATGGTTCACTTCAAAGTAGTAATGATTCTGGCTCAAAAAAATTGGTGAACATTTAGCCACCAGTTCTGGACAGTTGGTAAAAGCTGTCTCCAGCAGGATGCTCATAAGTGTTAATTTGTTTTAAAAAAATGCCCACTTTCAAACAAATTTGGAAAGACTGTCACAAATCAAATAAAAGACGTTTGTTTACAAGTGGACTTCTCAGAATCTTAAAAGTCTTCCTGTGTGTCTTAACTTCCCCCAGATCTTCTTAACTGTGCAAGATCACAGTGATTCCCATTGGGTTTATTCAACAATTGGAACAGTGGTATTTTGAGGATGGGTTCTCAGGAACAGAGTTGGAGGCTGCTGTTTTGGTGTCCTTTTACAATCTCCACTTCTTCTTCCTCTTATCTAAGTCCTGCCATGTCTACGTCTTCATACTGAGGGTCAGAAGATGTATTCTAGAGTAGCCCTGGTTCAGATCACCTGATCCTCACCTGGCTGGATCATTCCCTATTCTCTGCCTTTCCCTGCAAATAGACAACCCGGCTCATTTCTTTCCCCTAACCTAGAAGGACCAGTACTTATCTATTTTCCTGGAGGAATTATCAATCGCAATCCCTTTAACTCTCAAACGCATATAGGCTTGGACGATAAGTTACCTCATTATTTTACCCTCACCCACTTCAATTTCCAGGTGTTAAAACCTTCCCATGCAAATGCTACCTGCTTACGAAGACTCCTCATATGTTTGGCTGTGACCTGTCCCTTTCCAAAACCACATCACCTTCTTCTTCTCTTGGTCTCCTGGGTGTAGTTATTTGTAGTCATCATTTTTTCCTTATAAAATTTTTAAACACAGCTTTATTTGACACTACCGAGGTGGCTAGGATAGGGTGGGCCTTGCACAGAGACTATTATCCAATAACCATATGTTCAATGATAAGTGACTGACTGACTTAAGTTCAAAACAAGGCTGTGCTACCCACATGAAGACTTAGAGACTGGCAGTTTGGGTGGCAAGTCAGCAATCCCCTGCAGTCTCCTTTCTGCATACCATACTTTGGTAAATTTTCTCCCAAGTCATTAAGAGGAAGAGTTAAATAAGAGTTTACAATTTACAAGGAACAAAGTATTTAGCTAGTTGATTTAGAGCAGTGTTTTCTAAGATGTGTTCCTCAGAACACTAGTCGGGTATGACATTAATTAGCAAGAATAAGATTATGTGGTCAACTAAAAAAATGTTCAAAAGGTTTTTAGTGTATTTGTTAATAGTGGAATTCTCAGAACTCTAAACAAATGAATATTCACTGCAAATCTCTAAAGAAGGGGGCCATCGTAACTAATATTTTCCAAATTTAATAGACTGTGGATACCTTTTCTGAATCCTCTACCCATTTTTTCTGTGGAGTCTGTCTTGGGACAACTAAGGAAATGGGGATTTAGAATACAGTTTTATCATTCCTTATAGGATGTTTCTAACATATTCGTTTCCTAGGTTAATTCTAACCACGAGTTGTTAACTGGTGTACCTCTGGAAGCCATCTCCGGAAGCAACTTCCCCTGTTGTCTGTTTCTGAACACTGCTGCTCCTGCTAAGCACCACCAAGGGTACTTAATTCTTGTCTTAACATAAAACCTGGAGTATGTGCTCAGACCGAACACAGGCTTCCAGCTGGACAGTTCAGCCCCCTGCTTTGCTTGACTCACCCCTCCTGCTCAGAACTTTGTGCCCTCATGATGAATTCTTTTGCTCTCAACCCTCCCGCCCACCCTACCCGAGCTCCCTTTTCCAGCATCCCTAAACACTGCTTTCCACAAGTCACACGCTGATCCATGGACCTCAGTGGTTCTCCTCTTCCTACAGTGGCACTTGCTGCTGATTCTCCTGGAAGTCAGCCTCAGGACCACCAGACAGCAATGATCTATTTAATTCCACCAAACACATTGAGAGTCACATAGGAAAAGTCTCCATTGCATCTAATGAAAAGAAAAAAAAAAATCAGACACAAGCACATCTCTTTCATGAAAAAGTTGTCAAACTAAGGACTGTTGCTTGTTTCCAGATCTTTTTATTTTTTTCTGGAAATTTCTTGCCACTGTATTTTCATTTTTATTAAATGTGAAGTTTTTAAGGGACATTTAATGGGAGAAAAATTTTCATCAAGATAACCTCACTGAATTCATTAATTTGTTCTTCTGTAAATTGGGAAAGTATCACTCCTGCTTGGTTTTCTTCAGGAAGGTAACTGACTGGCCTTGATGATACCCATAGGGTAAGTCTCATCTTGCTGCCAGTTCCTGTCACATTCCTTTAAAACACAACCTTCCACCACTCTCCTCCACTGTCTCCTGCATCCTTGTGACAGAATGCGTAGACCAGCAGCATCCAGCACGCGTAAAGAGCTCACGAGGAATAACGATGCTCAGGTCCAACCCCAAACCTAGTAAATAAGAATCTGTGTTTGAGAAAGGTCCCAGGTGATCAAGAACTTTGAGGGACACTGATATGAGGCAAGCTGCTCAAATCTCAGCTTGCTCATTTGTAAAGAATAAACTCTCACAAGACTTATGAGCTGAAATAAAGTAATGTATTCTGATGACTGTGCAGCATATTACTAATTTGAGCTATTTATGCTGTTTTCTTCCGTACTGTTCCTGCCCTTCCATGCACCTTTCTGGATCGGAACCCTCCCTGCGCCTGGAACACCTTTCTTCTTTTCCCTCTAAGTATTTGAATTACATCTATTTGGGGCTCATTTGGGTCTCCCTGCAAATTCATATGTTGAAGTCTTTAACTCTCAATTCCTCAGAGTATGAATATATTTGGAGAGAGGGTCTGTAAAGAGGTAATTAAGGTTATAGGAGGTCTTTAGGGTGGGCTCTAATTCCAGTCTCCTGGGAGCCTTGTAAAAAGAGGAGCTTAGATGCACGTGCGCACGTGCTAGCTCACACGAGACCATGTGAGGACACAGGAAGAAGATGGCCGCCTGGAAGCACGGAGGAGAGGCCTCAGAAGAAACCAACCCTGCCCATGCCTTGATGTTGGGTTTTTAACCTCCAGAACTGTGAGGGAATAAATTTCTGTGGTTGAAACTCCGAGTCAGTGGTACTTCCTCAGGGAACCCCTGGGAATGGGTGCTCTGCTCATTCCCATTTCAGGTCCTGTGCCTGCCCCCAGTCCCCTGCTTTCCCCTGCCTGGTTCTGTGCAATGCAGTGGAAGTTGTTTTAGTTACCTTGATAAGCTGGCGTGCCAAGCGTCTTCAGATACATTTGTGATTCTAGAGACCAGGAAAACTCTACTCAGTGTCTACTTCTTGCCTGTGGATGCCCATTAATACTTCTTTGTGAATTGATTGTTCGAAAGCAGAATAGAATTCAGGACTTCGTAGTTCCAGTGAAGACAGTCAGCTAGCCCAGGGATAATTCTCCTGCCTCTAGGCAAGAAAGTCGACTTTACTTTTAGTCTGTATTAAGCATATATCAAGGCAAGTGTCATGATTTAATTGAGGTGTCCTGTGTAAATTAAATTTGGGAGAGCCCAAACTCTGCAAACAAGTTAACTTTAACTTGTTTGCCTTTCAATTCACTATGAACATTTCTAACTGCTTATCTTAGTTGAGTTCCCACTCCTACTTCGGCCACAACAAAGTAAACAAAAATGATATCACATTTCCTGTTTTCAAGATGAAAAATTGATGTTAAGAATGGTCAAGAGGCTAATGTGGCCAGGCATAGTGGTACATGCCTGTAATCCCAGCAGTTCAGGAGGCTGAGGAAGAAGGATCACAAGTTCAAGACAAGCCTTAGCAGTTTAGGGAAGCCCTAAGCAACTTAGTGAGAACCTGCTGTCTCAAAGTAAAAAAAAAAAAAAAAAAAGAGTGGGAATGGTTGTTGCTGGGAATGTGATTCCGTGATTAAGCACCCTGGGGTTCAATCGCTAGTACTAAAAAAAAAAAAAAAAAAAAAGGCTAACTGGGTGACTATAGTCAATCACAACATATACTTCAAAATTGCTAAAGGAGTAGATATAAAGTCTTTTCCCCCACCACAAAGTATGTGAGGTACTGTATGTATTAATTAGCTCAATTTAGCCGTTTCACATATTTATGTATTTCAAAATATCATACTATACAAGATAGAGATGCCATGAATTTTATTTTTAAGTTTAAGAAGCTTAGCCAAGGACCCTGACTAACTTGTAGTCAAGCACAGCAAACAGAAGCTTCTGGTACTTTAACAATAAACCAGGCCCATGATATTATCAATGAGTAGTCTTCCTACAAGAAAAAAGGAATGGTTCTTTATACCCTCCTTCCCACATCTAAAAATAAAAGAAAAAAAAAATCAGAGTTTGCCTATGAACAAGTCAAAAAACTTATTTTTCAGTTCCCTCTGCTGCAACTTCTTAGATTTAATACTCCAAATTGAAAGCAATCTCCATAGAATTTCTCTGGGGACAAATGACCTACTTCAGCTTACATTACTCCCTGTAGTTGTTCTGAGCCTTGGGAATTACCTTGTCCGTGTATTTTCATTGAGAATGAATGCTTTAATATATTTCTTTAATCATCTGTTGCATTAGAGAATATTGTTTCATGCATATTAAAGACTTGAGCATGTAATAGACCGGTGTTCTGACTAATAAATGCACTCAAAGCATGTCACGCGTCTTATTGCTTTTCCTAGCTTCAGGATAAATGTATTTTATTTGGCAAATGATAGTGATGATGACGACGATGACGACAATGACTAGGTGCTCCTATTAAACAAAAGGAATTATTTTGTTCAAGGATGGTGCCATGCATGGTCTTGCACGATGAGTATTCCTTTGAAGGAGTCAACTCTCTACCTTATTTCCAGAGTGTTTTATTTCCCATTCAGGCACATCAGTCAATGAGTGATTTGCTATGTGCCTCAGCGTGAGGCTGTGCAGAAGTAGTAAGAGGCAACTTCAGGGCTGGGGTGTGGCTCGGCGGTAGACCACTTCCTTAGCGGGTTCAAGGTCCATTCCTAGTGCTTCAAAACAGAACCACACTTCAAAAAAAAAAAAAAAAAAAAAAAAAAAGGAAAAAAAGATGCCACTTATACCTACAGAGTCTTCTAGTCTGATTTGGGGTTTTAAGACTTTCACAAAATAAATGATTAAAGTTACAAATCATATTCTAGGAAAAGGGAGAAGGAAGAACCTTTATAAAGGAGTGGAAGTTCTGTGGGATTCAGGGAAAAGGGAAAAATTGGGATGGGTGAATACAAGCACTGTGGAAAAGAAGAAAGAGTACTAACAAAGCTGTGATCCTGGGGGTGAGTTCTGCAAAGCATTCCTTGTTCTGGGTGACTAAGGACGTGGTCCATGTTCTGGAGTTCAAGGGGAGCAGATCAGCAAGTGGACAGTGAGAGGCAGTGTGATCAGTGCCGCGCTAGAACTCGGCCTGGTGTGCTAAGTGATCTCTACTTGACACAGCTGGGGAGAGAGAGGAGGACAAAGAAAAGTCTTCCAGAGGTGCTCATCCTCAGAGGCATTTTTTAGGTGTTTTTTTTTATTTGTTCTTTTTTAGTTATACATGAAAGTAGAGTGTATTTTGATATATTTATCCAAAATGAGGTATGTCTTATTCTAATTAGGATCCCAGTCTTATGTATGTAGATGATGTGGAGATTCACCCCTTCTGGGTATATATCCAAAGGAATTAAAATCAGCATACCACAGTGATAAGGTCACATTAATGTTTATAACAGGTCAATTCACAATAGCAAAGCTATGGAACCCACCTAGGTACCTTTCAACAGATGAATGGATAAAGAAAATGTGGCATATACACAATGGAATATTACTTGGCTATAAAAAAGAATGACTTTATGGCATTTGCTGGCAAATGGATGGATCTGGAGGCTATCACACTAAGTGAAGTAAGTCAGTCTTAATGGGCATCTTGAGATAAAGGGAATTTTAAGACAAGAAGGAATTAGATTGAGGATTTAGGAGGGAAAGGCTATCCCAGGCAGATGGAATTATTTGGGAAGGGCAAGAAAGAAGAGACGCCATACCATACCTCATAAATATGTACAATTTTACATGTTAATACATTTCTTTTAAAGTTTGAGAAGAAACTAACTACTGTAATTTATACACTGTATAAATGTATCAAATTATCACACTGCACCCCAAAAATTAGTCCCATTAGAGTAATAATTATAAAATATAGTTTTAAAAGACAACAGCTCACAAGTGCCTCAGTTTGGCTGGAGCGAGGCAGGCATGCCAGGCAGGGGATAGAGAGAGAGACAGGCAGGGGTGAGGCCGGGGAGAAGCAGGTACATCATACTAAAGGATTCTGACTTTACTCTGAAAGAAACAGGGAACAAATATTAGATTCAGAAAAATAAAATGGGAGGAGGCTGGGTTAGAGCACAGGCTTCCAAGGAGGTTTTAAAAAGAGAAGGAAGGGTGTGCTTGACGGCACTTTCACACGGAGTTTGGGGTTGAACCAGATGATGGTGCAGTCACTGGACCTTCATGTCCTTGTTCCGGCATTTATTTTTTCCAGATTCACTTGATGTTCATCTTATGTGCATGATAACATGCATTCAAGATGATCCAAGCAGATGGTGTGAATGGGGGCCATCAAAGTCATCCTTTCTGATTTAGCCAATGTCATATGATGGCGACAGGTGGAAAATTAATGTTATGCCCTTAATGATCTCAACTAAGGCCAAGCTTTCTCCAATAACCAGTTTTGTCACAACTTCCAATGCACATAAATTCCTTGTACTATATAAAATGATTTGTGCTCAAGTGAATGGGAACATTGTGACTAGTGATTTTGCCTGGTTTTAATCTCTTCTTGTAGATTCAACAGTCTCAAGGACTTGCATTAACCTAGTACTATATTAGAACTGTGAAAACTCTTTGGACAGTCTTCCTTCCCAGATTCCAATCAATCAAGATTATTTGGATGACCTTTAACAGCAAGGAAACGGAAAATAGAAATGTGCAAGAGACACTCCTGTGGTGAAATATTTCACTCCGATCCTTTTGCGTGGTTCTGAAAATAAATTCACACAAGCTTGCCATTCAGTTTACCAGCCTGTTAAATGCCCTTAAAGCTTTCCCACACCAAATGCCCCAGGGATGGAGGACATGGTGAATGTCAAACTCATATATGATAGGATTTACTGATGCAATGGAATATACTGTCATTCAGAGATTTCATGACTTCTAAGTGAAGAATATGGAAAACAACAACCCCCAGGGAGAAAGGAAGACAACGGGTCCTCAGGGGAGAAGGCAAACCCTGGGCTCTGGACTTTGACCATGGGCTTTGAACTTGCACAACTCTCCCCTGACTGCCCAATTGATGCATTCTGCTATGACCCAGGTTTCACTTAAACCCTATAAAAACCAGACCCCTCTTGTAACCAGTTGCCACTTTCTCTTCTGAAGGGCCCATGAGACCTGGGAAGGGACTGTTGATCGTCAGGCACGCCTAATCTTCCTGAGGTTGGGGAAGCCCCCCAGCCATAGCTCATGTGGCTGTGGCTGAATTCCCAAACTGACTGTCTCCCTCCTTCCCTCCTGCCTTATAGAAGGAGGCCCTTCAGACCCTCCACAGTCCACTTTGGCTAAACAGCAGCTGGTTGGAGCAGCTCTATGAAGGCCGAGGAGCAGAAGGCTCCATTCTCTTGGGGGAGGCACCTGGAAATGACCTGGCCCAACCCATTCCCAAGCTCTCAGCTCAGGACCCAGGAACTTGCCTTGCTCAGACCAGTTTGCAGCCACGTCTCCAGGGAGGGCCTCAGTTTTTATCAGGCTGCCATAGAAACACACCTCAACATCCCTCCAAGACAGGGCACACTCTGCTTGGGCGTCTTCTCTGCTTGGGTCCACATGAAAATCCTCTTACACCATCATACCTGAAAATCAATTTCAGGTATTTTGTCAGTTTTGTCAAATAATGGCTCTCATGTGACCCAGGCTTCTGTCTTGGCCTTGGAGCAGGCGACCTTCCGGCCTACCTCGGCACATGGCAGTGATGCAGATTGGCCCTGGCCATGGCCCTGTTTGTGGACTTGTGCCTTTTCTCTTTATTGTGCGCTCTTGACTTTGTTTATTTCCTTTTAGAGACATCTTGAGTTTTTAGAAAATTTTGTAATATATTGTGACACATTATATTTTAGAAAATCCTGCCCTTATTAATGACAGTGAGCAAGTACTAAAGGTCTGTATTTGTTGCCGAGCCCTGAGAGTTGGACCATGAGTGTTTAACATGGATACTCCAATTACAGCCATGTGTTACTTACTGCAAAGCACCATGAGAAACTAGGCCACGGAGCAGCTGGAAAAACCATCCCCTGGAGCGAGGTCAAAGGGCAATACATTTTTGTGAATCCCCTCAACTGCAATGGAGTTCTTACCAGATTTGATTTGGTTCCGGGAAGTTGATTTTTCAGATATGACAGTGTAAGAGGATTTTTCGCGTGGGCCTAAGGCAGAGAAGATGAACCAAGCAGAGTGGACTCCATCTTGAATGGAGCCTGAGCTGAGAGCTCTGGAATGGGTTGGGCCGGGGCCTTTCCTGCTGCCTCCCTCAGGAGAATGGAGCCTTCTGCTCCTCGGCCTGTGCCCGACAACTTTCATAGAGTTGCTCCAACCAGCATTATTTACACAGCGAGGTAAAGTGTTCAGGGTACTTCACTGTAGTGAGAGAGATGCCTGCAAAATCCTTACTACAAAATAGGAGTGAGGGAAGACAAAGGCATCCCACCACCTCCTCTAGTTTCATGTCCAAACAAGAACAAGGGATGACTTTCCTTCCACCCCCAATCCCAGGCCAGAGTCTAAGTGGCTGCCTCATCGTCGGGTCCCAACTCCAGCCACTCCAGAGCATTCTGTCACCGATGCCTGAGCACCTTGCCCCGGGCCTGGGGGCAGGCCACACAGAACACCTGAATCTGGGACTGGAGCCAACACCTCTCCTCTTCCCCCACTTGGTTTTCCTCCCGCTGGGATCAGCACCCAGAAGGGGCAAGGAATCCAGAAAGGAGCACATCTGCCAGAAGGTGAGTCTGAAAAAGTAGCAAGACAAGGGGCCCATTCACCCTAGTCCCTGAGGTCAGCTGGGGGCTGTGCCATGTCAGCTCCAGAGAGCTGAGGCCTGCTACAAGCCACCCCCTAGGGGCAGGGCTTCAAACACAGATTAACAGATGTGTTCAGAGGACCCCGTCCTGAGGGTTTCATCTCCTGGAGGTTTTATTGTTTTGTTTTGTTTTGGAGGTTTGTTCGATTGTTGGTTGGTTGGTTGGTTTTTGAAACTGGGGATTGAACTCAGGGGCACTAAGCAACTGACTATGTCCCCAGCCCTTTCTATTTATTTATTTTTTTAAATTTTGAGAATTTTACTCAGAGCCTTCCTAAGTTGCTGAGGCTGACTTTGAACTTGTGATCCTCCTACTTCAGCCTCCCCAACTGCTGGGATTAGAGGCCTATGCAGTCATGCCCAGCTCTGCCTGGTATTTTGAGAGCACAGCTCGTGTCCTGATTTGTAAATGTTCCCATGCCAAATGTCCTTTAGCTTGAACCTCATGGATCATCTCTTTCTGCAGGGAAGTCTCCCAACACGGCACTCCCTTGCCTCTGCAACCTGATGTCCTCCTCTTTCCTTGGTCATTCTGTTGGCAAAAATAAGGTCAAAGGAAAACCTATCAGGGCTTCCCCACCAGGTACTTTGCAAAGTAAGAACTTTCACTCAGGAATTTAAATACCCACTCTTCCTCCTCTCTGCCCACCTGGTGCTTCAAGCAGAATGATCCCTCCTTGGAGAAGGGTCCTTTCCTTCCAACCTGAGACAGTGCTGGGTTCTCCTCTCCAGCTGTGGCCCTGAAGTCAGTGAAGGGGGTGGAAACTTTCAAAGTGTGACATCAAATCCACAAGGACTCACCTGCACAACCCCCGAGTGCACCGTGGGTCCCAGGTGTTCGTGTGCACGCACATGGAGCCAGAGTCCAGGCACCCAGGAAAGCATTACATCCGAGACATAACTTTGGAACCTACCCATTGGTTGTGGAGCCAGGGCCTCATGTATGGTCCCATGCTGAGCAACCCCAACTGCCATGGCCATCCTCCTTCTAAAGCTCTTCCCTCGCCCCTCCCTCCTCTGCCCACCTGCCCTCCTCTGGCTTCACTTCAAGGCCTGGGGATAAGTGAATATCTTGATTACGGCCTCCCGGCAATCTTTCCTGATGACCCTCACAACCACACAGTGGTCTGTGAAGGTCCCCGCAACTCTACACTAATCTCACTACTCTGGCTATCCATCCTAAGTGGGAACACCAACTAAGGATGCTAGCTCAAAAAAAAAAAAAAAAAAAAATATATATATATATATACATAAAACCAAACCAAAATATACAAACCAAAACAACAAATCAAAATCAAAAACCAAAACAAGGAAAAACAAAACCCAATTCAAAAAACCAATATCCACAGACCACAACTGCGAAGCGCCAACCACCAAACGCACTAACTATCTGGGAGTCTGATAGGCTACCACTAAGAGCTTCCTGTACTAGTGAACAAAATCCCAGCCACAGCCACTCTCTTATATACCTGCAAAGGGTCTTGTGAGGTCAGAGTAAGAAATGACCCAGTCCTGCCTGGGCATAAGCCCCAGGGGTCATCTCCCTTTGGGGCCTCCAGGGACGTTTTCCATTTGCACAACAGGAATAAAAAAGGACTCCAGATTTTTTGTTTGTTTGTTTGTTTGTTGCTAAAGGGGGTTATGGAGACTGATATTTACTTGTTTAGAAATTAAAATTTGTACAGTACGTCAATGGACTTGATATTTCAAGTTTAAAAATTTCTAATAAATTTGGGCTTTGGAGGACATTATCATGCCTATAATCAAGGTATTCAATTCTTTTCAGATAAATTATTTCATCTTATTGAGAGGAGTAATTGGAAAATTCAGAAATTTCATAAGGATTGTTTCAGAATATAACCAAGCTGGTATTCTTCAAACTACAGTTTAAAGTGAAGATTTGAGATTATAAAAAATTATGTTTCTTGGTTCATAGTTATTATAAAATCTAAATATACTTTTTTACACTTGTTAATTTCATTTTGCATTTTCCTTATAAACTTTAACTGTTATCTCTTAATGCCTGACAAGAGTAAAACTTCTAATATAACAACTTGAATTAATTTGAGATATAGCTATCATCTACATTAAGGGTAAAACCCAGTACTCCTACTTTAAGATTGGTAAAAATGAATTGCTGATGTTTAAGACACAAACCTGGAAACTAAAATGTTAAGGAATAAAAAGGCCAAGAAAGAAAACAGTCAATATTTGGCTCTTGCCCTTTGAGGTCAACTTGAACCTAGGGAACAAGGGGACTTCTCTAAGAGCTTCGCTACTGTGGGCCACATGACCAGACATTAATCTTAGGGAGATTAATGAGACCCTGGAGAATGGAAAGCCAACCAGTGCACATGCTGAAAAGAGGAGGAGGAGACATCCCTGACACTTCAAAGGGAAGCCACATAATCAAGGAAACTCTGACCCACCTTGGTAGATGGCACTAATGGAGCTCAGAGGCCCCCAAGGGAATTCAGCTGACTCTTAACGATGGATAGGAATAGGGTCAATTTGACCACCTAGCAAAAACAGTTATAACCAAAGTACAGCCATACCTGGGCATTTAAAAGAAGAGACACTAGTTCTTTGAATTGAATTTAAGACATACACTCAGGTCAGTCCCACAGTCCTGGTGCTTCCCAAATTCTGAGGCATTTTTCCTTTGCGAGGCTCATATTTGCCCTTGCTTACCAAACGTTGGACTGGCCTACTCCTCAAATTGACATTTTACCTAACAACCAAAGCCTACCCATTCCACCTACAGCACACATCAGATGTAGGAGAGCCCTTCACATAATTCATTTACTTATAGGGTTAGAGACATCTGCTGGGATTGGCACAGGAGCAGCAGGCTTGGGAATCTCAATTAATTACTATAAAAAGTTACAAAATTGAACTCCCTGGCATCTGTCATCCTGAAAAACTGGTTGGGGAAGAATGTTGTTTCTATGTAAACCAATAGGGAGTGGTAAGAGACCAGGTTAAATGACTCCAGGTCCCCCTGGAATAGCAGATATGAGAACTTGCTGATTCCTGACAAATCCTCAAGTAGCTTCTTTTGTAGTGATGGACATCCTAGCTCCTATAACTGTGGGTCCAGGTATGCATACGTTGACCATGAAAATACTTGTGTTTGGATTCTAGGTCATAATATCAAACCTTATCATGGAAGAGGGGAATGATGGGAAAGTGAAAATTCTGCTCCTGAATTCAATGGGAAACCCATCTCTGCTGATAGAAATGTCAAGGTCTCAAACCCGGAAGGCACAACACATGCCATCGGGGCAGGTCAAGAAAATAGCAGAGATGGTCAAGGGGAGTGAAGGATGTGTTAAAATTGGTCTCAGGTCCTGGCTATGGCCAATGAAAAACACCTACTTTCCATAATGAAGAGGTTTGGGGAAGTTTGACTGAAGGGATTTTCCCCCCTGAACCCTTTTAAATACTTTTCTACACAGGTAGCTGGATTACTAGGTATAACTGCACTGTTAATTTTATTTTCTTGTTTTGCCTAGTCTGTCAAGCAGGATGGAGATGATTAAACCATCAGGAAAAATGGTTCCAAAATTAATTGTGCTTGCTATGCTTCAAAGGACCCAATCTTCTGAGATCATGGAAACTGCATCCTGAATCTGAGCAGGGGATGATGTCCCTATTAAGGAGAAAAAATAAGGCTGGAACTGTACTACCTGCTACATACCTTAGGTGCATGTCCTATTTTGTCACTGGGAAAGATATTTTCCATGCACTAGCAAACCAGTTTATCTTCATCTTTCTCATAGTAACCTTCCTTCTCTGTATTTTTAATTTTATACAGAAAAGGCTTCTTAGGTGATCTGTTTAGCTCAAACTGCCTCCCAGAAGCATGCCAAAGCCATTCTCCCCCTGCATTCACAATCTGACTCCCTGAAACCAGAAAAAGGGACTTCATCAACAAGGACCTTGAGGCTCCTTCCATATACACCCCTGCTCAACTCCAGCCCTGGGATCTCTGTATTCTCTCCCTGAAGTCTGAAAGGGGGAGGAGGTCCCCGTACTTTGTCCCTTCTCAGCAGGAAGCAGCCAAACTTGATATCAAAGACCCAATTCATTATCCCATTTTCAGAGTCTAGAATGAAGGACATGGAAAACAACTACCCCCAGGGAAAAAGGGGAACAACAACCCCCAGGGATAAAGGTGGAAAATGGGTCCTGGGAGGAGAAGGCAAACTGTGGACTCTGAACTTTCACCCTTTCCCAGCAACAGTGGGTTCTGGGCTTACACAGCTGCTCCCCCTGAATGCCCAATGGATGCATTCTGCTGTGATTCAAGTCTCACCCAAGCCCCATAAAAATCCCCTCTTGTAACCAGTTGCCATTTTCTTCCCTGAAAATGTACCATTCTGCTGCTTAATAAAGAAAGCCTTGCTGGTCTGTTGACGTCTGCCCCTGTTTTGATTATTTTTGCTTTCACCAAGTGTAAGTAAAGTAGTATTGTCAGTATAAATCCTTTTACACCTTGGGAGAGGTGTTTTGAAATGATCAAAGAAAAGATATTTGAACCCCTTTCATGAGTTTATGAAACAGACAAAAACTTATTTTTCAAGAAATCTGAAGGATTAGATGGAATGCAAATTAAGCTGCCTAAAAATTATAATGGGAAATTTATGTAACCAAAGAAGCCACTTTTCTGTCTTTTTACTATTTTTAGTTTTGATAACATGCATATTAATATACATATTAATGAGGTATAACATAATATTTCAGAATTCAGGAAAAGTAAATGAAGTGTCACGGAATTTGATGAAATCCCTAAAGAAACTGTTGGAAAAAAATATGAAAGGTAGCCGAATGGGAAAGTGTTAATAAATGGTACATTGAAATAAACATAAAGAACAGGTTCAAATTATCCTAGGTTGTTAAAAGAAAATCTAGCCTTAAGTTTAATAGAAGGAAGAATCACACACAAACATATGCTGTACTAAATTTTGAAAGTGTAGACATTTGGGCATTTGGGCTAGAGATGCACCTCAATGGTAGAGAGTGCTTGCCTAGAATTGACTGAGGCCCTTGTTCCATTTCCAGGACTGAAAAATAAATAAATACAAATAAAATAGAAGTGCAAATGAAAATAGACTTTAAAAATACCCTCTCATCCGAGGTGCTTTGCTAGGTGTTCAGAAAACATTTTCCCATCTCGCAACACACTGTACAGACTTGCTTATTGTATCAGTCTTCTGCAGCAGCTACAATGAAACACCAGAGGCTGGGCAGTTCCACCAACAGACATTTCTTTTTTTCCAGTTCTGGAGGGCGGAAGTCCAGTATCAAAGTGCCAAAGTTGGTTTCTGTGGCCTCTTCCAGGGTCCTCACATGGCCTTACCTGTGTAGAGAGGTAGCAGTGTCTCCTCCTCTTCTTGTAAGGATATAAGTCCTTATAAGACCCACATCAAGACCTCATTTAACCTTTGTCACCTCCTCACAGGTCCTAGCTCCAGATACACTCACACTGAGGGTTAGGGCTTCAGCACAATTTGTTCCCTAACACTCATCAATATCAACTCGGGGAAGGAGGTAAGCCACAACTTTAGTTATTAGAACTGTTACTAAGACACTAAGAAGAATCTGCGGCTTTCTTATTTACATAAAAATATTTTGGTTTCATAAATTCTTATACTAGGCATCATTCGTAAACCCTAGATACATTTATAAAACTAACCACAAAGCTGTAAGATTCCTGTAGAGATTAAAGTAGCATTTGACTACAGAAGCTGAGGTTGAGGATCCCAGATGACTGAGCGGAGGAGAGAATTCTAGCTAGCTAGATGTGGGACTCAGCATCAGGGTGAGAACAGAGGAAATCCTGCTCAGACTGTTTCTTTGGGGAGAAAAACAGAATTGGGTTTTAAAAACTCACTTTAGTTTGTATCTGGTCCAGAGCTTTTAAGAGGGAAAACATAGTTTCATAGAAGACAGTTCTGCTGAGAGATTGTAAGAACTAAATTTTGCCCCAGACTAGTCCTGCAAATAACTTAGGGTAATACCTCAGACACTGCAAACCCTCAATGTCCATGATTTCCTTTGTTAGGAAGAAAGGTGTAGTCGCTGTAAGATGCTATGCTACTCTTAACTGGCTTGTTTCCATGATTAAAACTGCTTCAGGAAGAATATGCTGGTTCCACTGTTTTTGGAATGCTTGATATGTAACCCATGAAAATCTCCCTTCTCTCTTCAGTGTGGTTGGTTCTGTAATGTCAAACCTTATCTCCAACTTCTTTAAACTCTGATACAGGTGAGAAACAGAAAGTCCATTTTCAAAATATTTAGTTTTAAAGGTAAAATTACTTGGGATGTAAGAAAAGCAGAGGAGAAAGCAGAGTGGAAAGTTACAAGCAGTTAACACAAGTGTGAAAAATACACAGCCCCTTGACAAACAGGAGGTGAGAGGGAAGGGACCAACCTGACCTGCACAGGTAAACTGAATACTTGCCACAACACACTCACAGACACCTCACAAAGGCCTTGGCACCACAAGAGAACAAAGGGGGTGGGGACAACTGCACTTATTTAACCCAATAGGAGACAGTAGAACCTAGGCAGCGTTCAGGAAGAGTATCCCCCATAGTACTCAGCCAATGAGGAACCAGGGGAGGGATGTTGCACAGTAAGGAATAAAATTTTGATTGCAGCTGCTCTGAAGGGCAGACACCAGATCTTGGATCTTGTAAGATGGTCATTAAAAGCCTCAGTTTCTCTGTATCTTTTGTCGTCTCTTGGTCCGTTCTTTGGGCTTGGACAGGTGAGCGTGTTTCTCACAGGTATGATCTGGAAACCAACATAACCTCAGAAATAGTGAAGAAGAAAAACAGTATAAAATCCAAGGAAATGGCCTTATTTGAACAGTGTCATTACGTAGTTAACTTGCTTATTTGGAAGTAATTTAGTTTTAATTACCCCACTACTGTTTCTATAATGCTCGTCTTAAGAAGGATAAACATTATAGTGTTCAGGGTAGGATTTTTCTTTGCTAAGCCTAGCATTTTATTTAGCACATGCTATTTTAAGTTTATTAGACAATTCAAAATATGTACACACAAAGTATGTTCACTTACACAAACTCTGTTGGCATTTCAGAATTACAGGATAGAAACTCTTCGAATCACTACACAACCATCATTCACACCGCAGAGGGGAGGTTCCATAAATGGCATCCCTATATGGCAGATATTAACCAAATGGCATGCCTTATTCTGCCTCTCCCAAAGGATCCTTTGCTTTCCCAGAGGACCATTTCCACAGCACCCGTCAGTATTATGAAAGGGTGCTCACTGAAGGCAGGTTAGGACAGTCTCCCAATCTGACAGGAGACTTACTTGTGTAGTTGGACATTTATGTGACTCCTGGTGCCCTGTAGACTTAGGAAGTGGGCGTTTCACTGAAGAACATTCTTGATTCTTCTTAAAGAAGAATAAAATTATGGCATTGGCGGGTAAATGGATGGAGTTGGAGAATATCATGCTAAATGAAATAAGTCAATTCCAAAAAACTAAAGGCCCAATGATTTCTCTGATAAGTAGATGAGGATACATAATGGGGGTGGGGAGGCAAGAATGGAGGAAGGATGGATTGTATAGAGGAAAATGAGGGGTGGGGAGAGGGCGGGGGAAGGAAAGACAATAGAATGAGACACGCATCATTACCCTACGTACATGTATGATTACACAAAAGTGTGACTCTACTTTGTGTACAATCAGAGAAATGAAAGTTACACCCCACTGTGTATAATGAATCTAAATAAAAAAATAAAAATTAAAAAATAATAATATTCTTGATTGAGAGGGAGCAGAAATAGCTGCTCTTCCCCCAGTGAGGGAAGCAGGAAGTAGTCCTGTGAACATAAGGAACACAGAAAGCTGCTTGGGATCCCGAGGGCTACTTCACCCTTCTTCTGGTCCCCTGGGAGGTCATTTGAAATTCCTGCTTTTGGGTTCTTCTAAAGATACCACAAAGCCCTGGTAATAAGTCTACTCTTCCTTCCTCTCAAAACTGCTTAAATGTGACTTAAATGTGACTTTGACTCAGCAATCACCTTATCACAATATTTTATCTTGGCGTACCATTCTAAAATTTAATCACATTTTTATTAGCTTTCTTTAGCTAGTACCACCATATTTGCTCCTACCTAAAGCAATTCTATATAATCTGCTCAAATAGTCAGCAATGTTGTGCTAATCCGGCCAAGTATGGCCATAGTCTGAATTTTAATGAGGGTCCAACCCTAGTAATTAATCTGGCTCAATTTCCAAGAAATAGGTACTGTTGTTTAATAATGACAGATGAGGATTCAGGGCAAATGTTTTACTGTAAATCTTTCACCAGAAATCCAACTGAAAATGCCCCATAAATATAGGTTAGTAGGATGGGACAGGAGTTATTTGCCATAGTTATTGGAACCCTAGGCCAGAAGGGGGCCTGACTTTCGGGGGGTCCTAACAGACCCGTTCTGGGTACTTGCCCCCAAAATCAAATGGAAAAACTAGTAATAAAGTGGGAAAGGAATTTATTCAGCACAGCTATCCTGGGAAGGACCAGAGGGGATCAATTGTCCTCAGTTCTGTGTTGGGGGCTTACAAGAGATTTGAAGTTATAAAGGGAAGGAACAAAAGAGAGGACAGGAGCAGGCTGAGCTGATCAGTCTTGGTCCCACTATAGTCTGCTTGATCATTATCTCAGGATTGGCGAGTGGTTAGAAAGTTGCTGTTAACTAGGATCATTTCCATCCTTCTCAGGAGATGTTTATTGGTCAGCACTGTTGTTTCTGGGAGGTCACTACAGGAGGGAATGACTCAGAGAAAAGAACAAGTCAGAAAGGAAAGGAGGCATTAGTTCCTTCAGGTTTGGGGCAATGACTGGGGACTTCCAGGCGCCATTCTGGTGATCTGGAACAGGATGCTGTAAAAGCTGGCTGTTGACAAACTTGACAAATTGTTGATATTATGCCCCTTGCAAATCTCAACAATACTTTAGTTACTTTTATTTTGGTGTCTTCAACCTTGAAGGGAAGACTCACCAGCTTTAGATGAAAGTTTCTTAAATGATTAACATGTATATGTGCAGAGCTGAACAGGACTCTGACCCAGACTTAAAGGTAGAAAGCAGACAGATACAAAAGGAAGGAAGGGATGCCAAGTTTTCAGTCCTGTTTATAGCTGCCCATTAACATCTGCAGTCCCAAGTGCAGAGTCAGAACTTTTTGCAAAAGCAGTCGCTAACTCCCTATTACAACTTTAGTCTTATCTATTAAATAATTTGTACCCACAAATGCTTACTAATGATCCCAAAACCTCCCTGAGGGCAAATTCCTCAGGGAAACTTTTTAAACAGAAATTCCTAGGCCCATCTCCAAACTGTGCAATAAGAACCTGCAGAAGATGAGTACTGGAAACCTATATTTGCGTATTTATAACTCTGTAGGAAATTCTGAAGATAGACTAGGTGTCATGACCACAACTTTAGAATACATGTAGTATTCAGGGTGAGATTTGTAGTTGAGAAGAAGACTCTAATAAATGTAGAAAAAATGATTGTGTTTCTATATGCCAGCAATGAACATTTGGAAACTGAAGTTTTAAAAAGTACAGTTCATAACAGCAGCCAAAATATGACCTGCCTAGATACAAATCTAACAACATGTTCAGGATATATATGCCCAAAACTACAAAAGACTGATAAATCAAAGAAGACCTAAAGAATAAGAGATGTATACAATATTCATGCACTAGAATATTTAATATTGTTAAGATGTCACTTCTCTCAAATTGATTTCATAGTCTCAACTCAAACCCAATGAAAATTCCAGCAACATTTAACAAAATTGAAAAGATAATTCTAAACTGTACATTGAAAAGGAAAAGGAACTAAAATAGCCTAAGTGATTTTTGAAAAGCCAGTAAAGTATAAAGGTACAGTGTAGTACTGGCAAAAAGATAGACACATAGAAGGATGGAACAGAATAGAGTCCAGAAGTAGACCTATGCTACAGTTAAGTTTTAACAAAAAGTGCCAGGGTAGTTTGATGGAAGAAATACTGTCTTTCCCCAAAAAAAGATGCTACAACAATTGAATGTCTATATGCAAAATAATGAACTTGAGTGAGCCAGACCTCACATTATATGGAAACACTAACTCAAAAAGTATAATAGAACCAAGTGTAAAACTTCAAACATTGAGAAAATAAATTCTAGAAAAATGCATAGAAGAACATTGTTGAAATACTGGGTAAGGCAAAGATTTCTTGGAAATCATTAAAAGTAAAAAAGTAATAAACCGAACTAAATTAAAGCCCTCTGCTTTTTGAAGGACAACATTAAGAAAATCTAAAAGACAAGGGCTAGGGGTATAGTGCATTGGTAGAACCCTTGCTTAGCTGGGCAAAACCTTGGGTTTGATCCTCAACGCTGCACCATCTCCCACCCTGTTGGGACTAATGGCACGTTAACTAACTCAGGCTGACTCCTTACACTCTGGCCAGTGAGCAAAATCAAGGCTCAAAGGCGGTTTCAAAGGTTCATGATGATAAACCGGACCACCGTCAGGGATTGCTTAACAACAGTTCCACAAACGTGATCAGCTCGTGCTTGCCATATAGTCCAATGGGACTCTCGCCTGTGTGAACCCCCCCTGCCTTGCTGACCTTTAAGCTGATTGGTTCCCGCCTAGCCTCCACCCTATGTAAAAGCTGTGTGACTTCCTCAATAAACGAGTTCCTGCTGTGACGGGTCTCCCTGACGCGTCTGATGGTCCTCCGCCAGGAGGGCTGGGAGCGGGTAGTCAGTTGGCCCTACCTATCCTGGTCTGACCTTGTTGGGGAGTGTCCCCTTCCCTTGTCGCTGGTCGAGAAGGGCAAGGGGACTTAAAACCCCGACACCACCCCAAAAATGCCACACATTGGGAGAAAATATTTGAAAATTGATATCTGATAAAGAAATTGCATTCAGAATATACATTAAAATACTCCTAAAACTCTATAGGAAACAACTTGAAAAAATGGGCAGAGGATTTAAATAGATACATTTCAAAGAAGACACAGATGCAAAATAAGCACAAAAAAAGATATTGAACATCATAATTATTAGGGAAATGCATACAGAACTACCGTGAGTTACCTTTACACACCTATAAGACTGTATAATTAAAAAAATCCTTACACTATCCAGTGTTTTTGAGAATGCAGAGCAACTGGAAATCCCATACACTGTTGATGGGAATTTCACTTAGGAAAAGAGTTGGGAACTTATTGTAGTCAAACATAAAATTAACATGTGATTTAAAAATTTCACCCCTAGATATTTGAGTGAGACTTGTTCTAAAAAAAAGTTCTTAAATGTTTTGAACGACTTTATGCATAATGACAAAAATTGGAAAAACCTCAAATGTTCATCAATGGGTGAAATCATTCACTGTGGTACATTCATACAATGAAAAAGTACTAAGCAATGAAAATGGACACTGTCTTGAAAGAAACCATAATATATGTGGATTTCAATATGCTAAGTGAAAGAAACCAGTCTCAAAAGCCTGTACATACTGTTTGATTCTATTTTATATGATATTCTGAAAAAGACAAAATTGCAGAAGCAGAAAACCAGAAGCTGTTGGGGTAGAGAGGTCGCATACAGGGGACAATGATAATATACCATTCAGCCCTTTATAGTGATGGGAATATATACGTTACACTACTGTGTGTATTGGCCAAAACTCATAGAATTATATGTGAAAAGAGTGAATTTTACTAAATTATATCTATGCTTCAATATATCAGTCTAAAATGTGAAACAATAAAATCAAGCAAGATTTCAGTTAAGTGTGTCAAGGAATATTTATTTTTCCTTCAGTTTGATCACTTCTAGCAACCAAATTATTTTTTTTCCCTCCTTCAAAATGACTAAGGAAACAAATGGACATGAAAACTCTGAGGCGACAGTGAGTTGCACCCCTCTCTTTCTCGTTGTGGTGCGCTTTATACACCTGCTATTATTTGTTACAAAGATTTAGGATATAATGGAGTGGTTACCTTCCAGTTCAGCGAGGTATTAACAGACTGGGGGTCTATGGAGAGAGAGGAAGCCCTTTGTTATGTTTCCTTTATATATTAGATAATCTGTGGGATGGGATAAAGACTCAAATTCACAGATTTTTTTTGGAGAAATATCCGTTTTTAAGAAAACCTAGGATCTAATTGAATTAGTAAATTGCATTCTACTTGTTTCACTTTAAATGGTCATTAGAGGTTCTCAGTCAATTGACCTCTGCATCCATTTGCCCCAGGGTGTTCACTGAGAAGGGAGGAATGTCTGTGTTCTCAAGGGTACTTGTGTGTTGCCTCTCATCATATATTATGCTAAAAGTAAATTTTAACTAATGCCTAGAATTCCACTGAATTTTCTGGTTTGAAAGTACCCAATGAAAGGAGTTGAGGAATACTAATTGAATTATAAAAAAATCATATTTAACACGTCTGATTTCCAGAATTAGCTACTTCACTATTAGACCTCAGAGAAGTTCGATGGTTTGCCCCAGCTGGTAACTGGCAGGATTCATATTTAAATGCAGGTCTTGGGACTCCAAGACTAGTGCACAACCCAGACCTGCCCTTCTCCTCCCAGAAGTTCCCACGTGCATAGGCCACAATGCTGTGGTAAATCTCCCTGGGAGATGCCAGCAGTATTTCCTCCCCCTCTCTGAGAGCTTCACAGCTCTCAGGCTGTGAAGCTGAATCCAAGAGTTTTAAAATTAATTCTTGCTTGGCATTCCATTCTCATTAGATTGATTTAACTCAGCTACATTTTTAATATTTCAAAGTTAGAAGATGTATGGCACCCAAGTCCATTTTCTTTCATGACTTTTAAAAATACTGTAGAAGTGAGGAAGGAAAATACTCGGCGACATTCTTCACCAGAACGTAGCATTTCTTTTCTTTTGCCTTCCGTGGTGCTGGCCTCCTGACTCTCCCTTTTCTGATCTTTTTAGACTCCTTGGAGGATCATCTCCCTCTGCTTGCCCTTGAGATGCTGGTGTTTCTTAGAATCCTGTGCTGGGTCTCCTTTGTTCTTGGTGGACATAACGGACCGTGTCTGGGGTGGTCTCATTTATTCACTTTCCACTACCATCTGTCGTGGCCTTCAGCTGTGGTCCAAAGCATCTGACCTGTAGAACCGTAGGTCCCATTCTCGCTATGGGGCCGTTCTGCCTGGATGACCCACAGAAGCTGGTGCCAACATGCCCCCTACTGAAGGCACCACCTTCTGTACCTTGTTCTCTGCACCCCCAGCGGCTCCCTCCCTCTCCTCAGCGTTCTCAGTGGTGCTTGGGAGTCGTTCTCAAAGTCCTTTCCTCCTTGCCTCATATCCAAGTATTCATCCAGTGTGATTGTGCTCCCTCTTTTTTTTTTAAATTATTCTCTCTTTTATCTCTCAAAGTCTTCCCCTCTTCTGTATTCCTTCACTCCAGTCCCCAGCGAGTCCGACCTTGACTACTCTCTAGGTTTCCTCATGACTTTCCTGTTATGGTTTAGCTATGAGGTGTTCCCCAAAAGCTCATGTGAGAGACAATGCAAGAAAGTGTAGAGGTGAAATGACTGGTTATGAGTCTTCACCTAATCAGTGCATTAATCCCCTGCTAGGGATTCACTGGGCTGTAACTGTAGGCAGGTAGGGTGCGGCCACAGGAGGTGGATCACTGGGGACGTGCCTTTGGAGTACACATTTTGTCTGTGTCTACAGTCGTCTCTCTCTCTTTCTCTCTCTCTGTCTCTCCTCTCTCTCTGTCTTCCCCGACCCTCTCTCCCTCTCTCTGCTTCCTGGTGCCAAGTCCTGAGCTGCCTTCTTCCATCACAATCTTCCACCATGATGTTCTATATCATCTCAGGCCCAGAGCAAATGGAGTTGGCCATCTATGGACTGGGACCTCAGAAACTGTTAACCCCAAATAAACTTTCCTCCTTAAAATTGTTTTTGTCAGGCCTTTTGATCACAGTGACTAAAAAGTTGACTAAAACACCCCCCTTCAGACCTGTCCCTATCTCATTCCCAGGGCATGCTGCCAAATCCCATTGTTGCCAGCTGAGAGCCCTCCTATGGCTTATTCCTCTCAGAGGGCCAGCCCTGCTTCCACCTGCGGCCTCACTGAAATCCAGTCTCAGCTGGGCTGAAAGGCCTGTGGTTACCTGCACCCCCCTTTGTTCCTAGTCCCCCGCCTTTATATGTTGATGCTGCTATCATTTAGTGCTGGCTCATTAGGTCTTTGCCTTTAATGTCCTTGTCATTATGGATTTGTGTATCTTTTAACATTTAAAATGATTTTCTTTTATTTTCACCTTCTTCCTCCTCAATTGTCTCAGTAAGCAAGCAAATCTTTTTTTAAATGAGAATATCTGATCTCTATTAAAACATCTAAATGAATGAATTCTGCTCTTTCCTCTCTGCATGTCTGACATGGTTCAGATGGATATAGGAATTGTGAAACTTCAGAATAAATCATGATTGTTTTTAGGTCTATTCATATTTGCAAGACTTTCAATTCTATGCATAACTCTCATGATTTTGGGGGCAAGCCTGGGGGTTCTGGGTTTACGTCCAGATCTCCACTGAGAATCGGGAGGAGCTTGTTTCCAGTGGTAGGCTTCTTTATGTCCTTTATGTTTAAAAAAAAAATAAACTTTTTTAGTATGATTTTAAATTTATAGAATAATTAGGTTATTAGCTTGTAGGGTTCCTATATCACCCATTGCCACCTGTACATAGTCTCCCTGTTGTTAGCATCTTATACTAGTGTGGTACGTTTGTTATAATTAATACACTAATTAACATCAATGCATGATTACTACCTTCAGCCCGTAGTTCCCATTAAGGTTCACTCTTGGCGTTGCCTGTTCTACGGGCTTTGACAAATGTGTCCTGACACCCGTCTACCTGCTACAGTGTCACATGGACCAGCACCATCTGCGCTTTGCCCGTTCATCCTTCCATCCCCACCCGCTCCCCTGACCCTTGGCAACCACTGATCTTCCTACTGTCCTCCTAGTTTTTGCCTCAAAATTATATTTCAAGTCGAAGTTTTTATAATCTTTTTAGGTAGATTTATGGTTGTTTTCTTCAGACGAAGAAAGAATACTTTCATGAAATTTGAGTGACCGTCAGGAAATGTTCACAGAGTGGATTTTTTTTTTTTTAGCTTATAGTCATATTTTTCTTCAAGGTTGAGTTGGCATTTCCTATTCCCATGATCCTAGAGTGAACCCATCTTGGGTCCAGTATAGTCATAGGAGGAAGAGTGACCCTTAGGGAATAAGGAGAGTTTTATAGATCCAGATCCGCAAGGGACACTGATTTCTCTTGCCTATTACCAAATTTCATATAGCACTAATGTTAGCATCAGGGTGAGGTTACCTGTTTTCTACACAGGACAATGATAAGATGATAAGATTTTGGTAGGCAACATGGTCAGCACCGTCATTTTCTGTATTTTGCAGAAGAACCCCAGTGTTTCCAATTGCAGGCCCCAGGCTGACTCACTTTCAAACAGAGAGTGGAGCTCATTTCTCGATGTCATTCCTGTTTAAATTTGACAGCACTGCCACCAAAGAATGGGGTTCATGCATGTCACTATTTGCGCTGGCAAAAACCATCACACTATCCGTTTAGGAAATTAGCTAAAAATGTGACTCTGTTACTGTGCTGACACCACACAGGCATGAAGCAGTGGCATGTCATGATCAGGGTGATGGAAAAAAAAAATTAAGGTGATGTGGAAGGATTGGAAGTCCACATGAGACATGATCTAAGTTAAAAGAGAAGTTCCATTTAAATTGATGAAAGCACCATTTTTTGGTCAAGCTTCACTTTGATGGGAAACACCAAGAGTTAGAAGCGGAGCGGATGGTAGGACGGGTGGTAGGGAAGGGCATGGGCAGAAGAAAGTTCCAGAAAGATTAATGCTTTTCTAGTGCTTGAGGCTTTCTAAGTGCCTTTCTTCGCATATATTTTGATACAAGTTGTCCTTATCATATGGTTTATTAATATAGTAATGTTTGAAAATACTGAAAATCTGATGCTGAAAGCAAAAGACTGCAGTGACCAGAAATGATCCCATAGTAGTACAATGGCTTACCTCTCCAGCTTCGCTGCAGTGAAGAGCTCCAAAGCCGCCTCTTGCTTGTGAGCTATGATTTGCAATCCCAAAACTATTTTAGTCTCAGTAGAGAGAGAGTTTGCACATGCATTTTCTATAACTAAGGCTGATTCCCATTAGGGCTGAAAACAAAGTATATGATTCATAATAAGAGATTGCTGCCTTTGAAATCACTTCCTACCATAATACTGGCCACTTCATTACAGTGGTAATTAGAAAGAAAAAAACCAGAAATGGCCATTTGAGGGGAAATTAGTGCTTAATTTCCAAGACTGTTTTATTTTAATGGATGCAACTCTGGCAAGATTTTATACTTAAATTGCAAACCTAAGAATGATAAGACTGGTGTTTTAGATCTGTCTCCTAAATGGAAAACACTTAATGTAGCATGTGATGAAAAAATACCTAATGACTAAATATATCCCTTAAAGTCAAATACGCTCTTTGAAGGCGGGTCTCAAAGATAAATTTGTATAGGTAAATAGGTACGTGTAGGTATAAATTAAATCCATTTAATCAGTTGCTGCAGTCATTAACCAAAGAACAACTGTTGCAGCGCACACCTTGACCTTGAAAGGATACTTGCTAAGAATAGGAAAAAGCACCGTAGAAAGCAAAGGTGTCTGATGTCTGATACAATCCACAGGAAGAAATGGATCCTGTCTTGGATGAGGGAAACAAGACCTAACACAAAGAAATAACCATAGGTTAGTCTAAAATTCCCCAGTTTTGAAGCTAGTTGGTGAGTTACCTTTAAAAAAAAATGTTTTGTGCCTCACCCCTTCTACGGTTTCCTCTTTTAAAAACATCTTTCACTCCAATTAGAATGGCGATTATCAAGAATACAAGCAACAATAGGTGTTGGCGAGGATGTGGGGGAAAAGGCACACTCATACATTGCTGGTGGGATTGCAAATTGGTGCAGCCACTCTGGAAAGCAGTGTGGAGATTCCTCAGAAAGCTTAGAATAGACCCACCAGTTGACCCAGCTATCCCACTCCTTGGTTTATACTCAAAGGGCTTAAAATCAGCATACAACAGTGACACAGCCACATCAATGTTTATTATAGCAGCTCAAGTCACAATTGGTAAACTATGGAACCAAGCTAGGTGTCCTTCAATAGACTAATGGATAAAGAAACTGTGGTATATATACACAATGGAGTATTACTCAGCCATAAAGAAGAATAAAATTATGGCATTTGCAGGTAAATGAAATAAGCTAAGTGAAATAAGTCAATCCCAAAAAACCAAAGGTCGAATGTTTTCTCTGATAAGTGGATACTGATACATAGTGAGTGGGAGGGGTAAGGGAAGACTGGAGGAACGTTGGACTGTGTAGAGGGAAATGAGGGGAGGGGAGTGGGTGGGGGAAGGAAAGATGGTGGAATGAGACAGACATCTTTACCCTATACATGTATGATTAAACAAATGGTGGGACTCTACATCATTTACAACCAGAGAAATGAAAAGTTGTATACAATGAGTCAAAATGCATCCTGCTGTCATGTAGACCTAAATAGAAGAAACAATAAAAATATTATATGTAGTTATAGAAAAATGAAAAAGAAGAGGTGGGTTATCTTATATTAGAATGTTAAATTAAACCTGCATACTTATTAACTTGGATGATCTTATGATTTTGCTGACATTCTCAAGTTAGTTTAATTAATATAGAATATGGGATTCCTGCCAGATTGAATTGACCATTCTGTTAACAACAGGAGGAGTGCCAGGTGTGGTGC
Source organism: Sciurus carolinensis (assembly GCF_902686445.1). Classification (NCBI taxonomy): domain Eukaryota; kingdom Metazoa; phylum Chordata; class Mammalia; order Rodentia; family Sciuridae; genus Sciurus; species Sciurus carolinensis. The sequence goes on from NC_062219.1 coordinate 139,761,809, forward strand.
TGGACACATGTTACCTCAGTTACTTGGGAGGCTAAAGAAGGAGAATTGCAAGTTTGAGGTCAGCCTTAGCCACTTACTGAAACCCTGTTTCAAAACAAAACCAACCAACCAACAAACAAAAAAAAAAACAATAAATGGTTGGGGTGTAGCTCAGTGACTCTCTGAGTTCAATCCCCAACACTTCTCCAGAAAAGGAATGTAGAGAAGGAAACCCCTGGACTCCTGTTATGGATGGCCACCCAAGAATGCAGTTATCCTATCCAGGAAGCTATTGCTGCCATTTCCCCTGTTCTTGGGAAGGTTGGGCTGGTCCAGAAGGGCTAGTAGGAGAATCAATGGGGTCTAAGCTCCTGTGAGCATGAGTTTGTTCATTGGAAAAATGAGAATAGATTGCTGAACTTTTTTGCATGCAGGCATGGTATTGAAATAAAAATAAATTAACATGGTTCAACAAAAAACAAAACAAAACATGTTTCATTGTGAAATGTAATACCACATACAGAAATCTGAAGGCAATATATGCAATGGACTATTACTCAGTCATAAAGAATAATAAATTATGGCATTTGCAGGCAAATGGATGAAATTGGAGAATATCATGCTAAGTAAGATAAGCCAATCTCAAAAAAACCAAAGGACTAATGATCTCTCTGATAGGGGATGATGACACATAATGGGGGATGGAAGGGAGGCAAGAATGGAGGAAGGAGGGACGGTGTAGAGAGAAAAGAGGGGTGGGAGGGGTGGAGGAAAGGAAAAAAATAACAGAATGAATCAAAAACTATTACCCTATGTAGATGTATGATTACATAAATGGTATCTTCATGTACAGAGAAACAAGAGGTATCCCATTTGTTTAAAATAAATTAAACAAAAAAGAAATCTGAAGGCAATGAAAGTACATAGCTCAAGGATTTGCCTCAACAGGCACCCAAGGAAACTAGAACGCAGGGTGCTAGAGCATTGCCCATACCACACAAGCTCCCTACCACACAAGCTCCCGCAGCCTTCCTCCCATAATCACCCTCTCCCTTGCCCCTAAAATGCAACTTTCTTTTATGCTATCACTTGTTTTTCTTGATAATCTTACCGTCGAAACATGCATCCCTAAACATTACAGTTTTTCTGAGCCTAATGAGTTTTTCCGGGGGGATTTTCAGAGAAACAGAATCATGCAGTTTATATTCTTTTTGAATCTTTGCTCTTTCAGGAGATGCATTACTATGTAAATTTTCCTCTTGTGGCTAGTAGTGGTAAATCCTCTCTCTCTTTGACTTACTCATTCCACTGTAGGTGACTACTACATCTAGGTGACTTTCAATTTTTGCTTTATGAATGCTGCTGCTATGAATGTACTTTTTGGGCCTTTTGATTTACATGTGTACATATTTCTGTTTTTTGTGTCCATGAGTGTAATTTCTGGATTACTGAGCATGCATTTGAATTTGGTAGACACTGACAAAGTTTTATACTATCAGTAGAATGTAAGATTTCATCCTTCTCCAGATGACTGTTAGCAATTAGTAGCTGCAATCTTAATTTTAATCCTTTTGGTAAGGGTGTAGTAGAGTTTCACTTGGGGTTTGCTTTTGTTGATGACTGGTGAGACTGAGAATCTTTTAGTATATTGGCAACTATTTGGCTATCTTCTGTTGTAAAATGCCTCAAGTCTCATCTCAACTTTTGCGTTAGGTTGTTCTTACTGATTTGTAAATGCTCTTTATATATTGTAGAAATGATCTTATTTTGATTACATGTTTGGGGCACTTCTCTCACTTTGTGACTTGCTTCTTTATTTTAACTTTCTTGATATCTTTTGTTGAATAGGTTTTTTTAAATTTTTTAGGAATTTTATTTTGCACTAATTTATGGATGCATAGAAAAGAGCAGAGTGTTCCCATGTACCCTCCATCCAGTTTCCTCTGGTGTTAACATATTGTATATCTACTTATCAAACAAGATGAAAAATTCACACTGGTATGACACTATTGGGTAAACTAGCAGTTTATTCAAATTTTACCAACTTTTCACTGTTGTCCTTTTTCTGCTCCAGCATCTAATACAGAATACCACAATGCATTTAACTGTCATGTTAATGTCCCTCAATCTGGGGCAACTTCTTGGTCCATGTTTTTCATGACTTTGATACTTTAAAAATAGTCAGGTATTTTGTAGAAGGAACCTTGATTGAGACTTCTCTGATGTTTTCTCATGATTAAATGAATTGGTTGGATGAATATTTTTCATGTAGTATAATTTGTCAATCTTTTCCTAGTTAATACTCTTTCTCTTTAAAAAATCCTTGTCCTCTAGTTGGGCACGGTGGTACAAGCCTGTAACCCCAGCACCTCAGGAGGTTGAGGCAGAAGGATCACAAGTTCAAAGCCAGCCTCAGCAACTTAGTGAGACCCAGTCTCAAAGTATAAATAAATTAATAAAAAAAAGGACTGGGGACATGGTTCTGTGTTTAAGCACCCTCAGATTTAATCACCACTACCAAAAACAAAACAAAACTTTTCCTCTACAGAAAGTCTCTGTTTTGCCTTTTCCATCTCCTGAAAGCCACTATTTGACTTCATATTTAAGCTCAGGGCAAGTTCCATAGTTCCCATATATAATGATCTAGAATCATTTATTCAGGAGAAAATAAGTTTTCCATTTGATTGTAGTTCCATCTTTGAGGTAAATCAAACATTGGTGTGTGTGTATTTGTTTCTGGGCTAGTCCAATCATCTGCCCCTTTTTGCACAATAGTGAACTGCATTAATTACTGCACTTTTATTCTCAGTCTTGATCCTGCGTGGAGCACTCTATCTGCCAGTTGCTATTTCCATAGATGGTCAGCTAGTTAAGGCCTTTGCGTTTCTTTATAAATTTTAGTCTGCTTGTTGATTCTCTCTCACTTACTCTTTTCATCTCTCTCATACACATGGCATTTGGGACAGAATTGAATCCATAAATCATTTGGAAAATGACAATCTACAATGTTGCACTTGCCAATACCTGAACACGAATCCCTTCACTAATGGAGGTATTCTTTTTTCAATAATTTATAGTTTTCTGGTTGAGATCTTAGTTATTTTTTTCTTATATTTATTCCAAGGAATTTCATGGTACTTGACATTATTGTGAACAGAATCACTTTTAAAAAGTTCATTTTTTCTAGTTCTTGATTCTGGTGTACAGAAATACAATTGGTATGTAAGTATATGTGTGTGTGTATGTGTGTGTGTCCTGTATCCAGAGACCTCCCTAAATCCTCCTTTTAAAGTTAATGATTTATCTGTAGATTCTCTTGGATTTTGTGTATACTGAACAGAGGGAATAAATTTTTTTTCCTTTCTGGGTGTGGCAGCACACATAATAATCCCGGTGGCTCAGGAGGTTGAGGTAGGAGGACTGTAGGTTCAAAGACAGTCTTAGCAACTTAGCAAGGCCCTAAACAACTTAGTGAGAGACCCTGTCTCTAAATAAAATATAAAAATGGGGATGTGGCTCAGTAGTTAAATGATCCTGGTTTCAATCCCTGGTTCAAAAAAAAAAAAATTCCTTCTAGTTTTCACTTTTTTTTGCACTGGCTAGGACTTCCAGTACAGTGTTGAATAGATGCACTGATAATAGGAATACCCACTCCTTCCTGAAATCAAGGAGAATACTTTCAGTAATTTAACCATTAAGTATCAAGCTTGAAATGGGCTTTTTATAGGTACTTTATCTGTTACTAATTCGCTAAGAAATGATGTATTAAGAATCAATATTGAATTTTGTCAAGTAGTTTTACTGCATTTATTCAGATTTTTTAATCTATTAATGTAATATATTATATTGATTTAGAATGTTAAGCCTGTTTGAATTCTTGAAAGAATCTCACTGTGATGAAATTATTTTTTTAATGTATCACTGAACTTGGTTAATATTTTGTCAGGAAGCTTGCATTTATATTCATGAGAGCACTGACCAGTAACTTTCCTTTCTCCTAATGTTCTGGTTAGGTTGTTTTCAAGATCATGATTGTCCCTATTGTATTCTCTGGAAAAAGAGTTTTAAGATTGGTGCTGTTTCTTTACTTAAATAAATGTTTGGAAGAGTTTTCCTTGTTGAGGGGTTTAAATTATAATACATTTATCCTTTTTTAGACAGCAAATAGAAATATGAAGATTTTAAGTCTTCTATGTCAGTTTTGGTAGACCATGTTTTTGTAGGAATTTGCTTTTGTCTAAATTTTGAAATATTTTGTCATAAAGTATTTCAAAATAATTTTTTAAATACCCATAGAACATGCAGAAGCATTTTTTAAATTTAAGGTTTGTATCTTTCATTTCTTGATTGCAGACTTAGAGGTTTATTAATTTTAATTGTCATTTCAGAACCAACTTTTCTCTTAATTTTTCTTACATTTTATTATTTAATTTCTGCTTTTATTATATGATATGCTTAGTTTTATTTCCTTTGGCTTCCTTTGAATATTTTCTTAACTTAAAATAGGTGCTTAAGACAATAATCATTTATGCAAATGGACTGTGCATTATTTTGTTGGATGTTCAATATCACCTTGTAAAGGTGTGCTAACTCCATTTTTCTTGATAATAAAGAATTTGCTCATTTAATTATGATGTTGAAATGCAAATTAGGTCTATATGTATGGAAAGTATATACTCTTAAGTCCCTTGAATTAAGTATGATTACTATAAAGGCAATTTTTATCTTTTTCAAAAATTGTACTTGCACTGGAAGAAAAATTTAGAGTATGTTAAATTTCATTTTTGCAATGTATAGATCAATGAAAGAATTCAATTTTTTTTTTTTTTTTTTTTTTTTTTGGCGGTGCTGGGGATTGAACCCAGGGCCTTGTGCTTACAAGGCAAGCTCTCTACCAACTGAGCTATTCCCCAGTCCAAGAATTTAATTTTTAAAAATCCATTTTGTTGAGGGCTGGGGATATAGCTCAGTTGGTAGAGTGCTTGCCTTGCAAGCACAAGGCCCTGGGTTCAACCTCCACCACCACAAAAAGGAAATTAAAAAAAAAAGCAAAACAACAACCATTTTGTTGGTGATCATGTACAGCAAATGTTTTTGGCATTTTGGTATTGTTTCTCCTTTTGGTTTCCTTGATCTCCCACCCTCTTCCTCTGATCACTTCTTAGTCTCTACAGGTCCTTCTTGCCTTGTCCACCATTGAATATCACTGTTGGCCAGTTCTTTACAAGCATTCTCTTCACTTATAAAAGTGCGCTGATCCTCTTACTCAGGCTCATTATTTTAACTGTTACCATATAAACTCTCAAATTCAGATTCCCAGACCTCTGAGACTCTATTAATCTGCCTTCTGAAATTGTCCATTTAGAGGTTCCCAAGGCAAGCCTTTACTCAATCATGTCCAAAGCTATTCGTTTAATATTCCCATATACTTCTTATTTGGAATTGCTTATCTCAGCAAAAAAAAAAAAAAAAAAAAAAAAAAAAAAAAAAAAAATCCATCCAGTATTCTAAGACAGGATCAAAAGTCATTCTATGATACTTCCTCTCCTTTGGGCCCCTGATAGTAATCACCTTCTAGATATTTCCATCAGTTCCATCCTCTTCAGCCCCAATACCTGAGTGCTTACTTAGGTTCTCATAATTTCTTGTTGCAACTTGCTTAAATGCTACATTCTGGACAATGTCTTTTTGAACAGTCCTAGTATGTTTTGTACATATCCACAGTACAGAAATCATAATTCCATGCCTACTTCTCTCCCCTCACAAAACTGAGAGAGAACTGAGAACGGGCTCTATGGCACAGGTATGTATCTCTTAAGAGCCCTGCAAATTCTCTAATACTTATTTGGTCGATGGATGTCACTAGGAAAAAGGGAAAAAAGCCTACTCTTTTCTCAGGGGTTGTCATGATTGCTGATAAGTCATATGTTCTGTGGTGGGCCATGGGGGTCCATGGACTGCTGTTATTCACCTTTCTGAAAAGACAGTTCAGACGGCACTATTAACTTGGGTACATTTGTATCAATATCTCTTTAAAAGAGAAACAGAGATGAACCACTTATGGTAATGCTCTGCTGGCCAGGAAATGTTCCTGTTCATGTGGCTGTAGCAAAGCCTCTGACATTATAACCAGTTGATTCGAATAGTCACACCTACATGGAAGATAATAGACAAATCATAAAATTGAAGTTGCGTGCTTAGAAATGCTTAACATCACATAACTTGAGTTCTGAATATAATGATTTCAAGTTAAGTACTACTTATCAATAGAGCTATCCTAAGTAAGAGAATTCAGTTGGAGAGGTGTTTCTCATCACCTCATTTTCAGTGTGGTGGAAGCAGCATAGTAAAATCAACCATTTCATGCCTGGTCTCATCTCATTACTGACACAATAATTTGTAAATACTGATTTCCAATTCTAGATTCTCCCTTTACTTGTGGTAACAATGTTTCTAGCTAACAGAAGAGTTGTATGAAATCATTAAGCAAAACTTCTTATCTGGTTCCTACATTCCCTCTTAAAATTTCCATTGCTAATGGCCTTCAATCCCTGCCCACTTGTTAAGCTGTTAGGTTTAGTCCCATCTTGATCTCTTACAGGGACAACAAAAGGTCCCTGGAGCTTCCCGAGCCAGAGTCCCTTTGTTTTCCCTCTGACTTTGGAGCTCACCTTCTTTACTTTTTCTCATGGTTAAGTTTCTACCTGATAGTCTATTTCCAGTTTAGCAGTCTTGACTACATTTGTCTGGCTCCTTGCTCAGGACCCACTTCAACTGAAACTCGGATTTGGATGGGTCCTTTGATTCTGTCCCCCTCTCCCAGTTGTCCATACACAACTCTCTGTGGTTGAGCCCATCACCTGTGGGTAGGAGTACTTGAAGGGTCTACCTCTTACCACCATCTCCCTCACGCACAAGGATCAAGGGGAGCAGGCAGATAATCCTTTTTTACTGTACCACTCTATGTGCATTCTCCCAAAGCCTGGTTGGAGACCAGTCTCCTTTGATGGGTTGATAGGTATACCAGCAAGGTGGTATTTTTCTTGTCCAGTTTAAGTGTGACAGAGAAGGCAGGCAATCAGTGTTAAGTTCTTTCATGGGACAGACAGTTGCAGGATGTCAATTCTTACCTGCTGGTTTGGGCTGGGAAGGGAAGGGGTTTTGGAATGGTGGGTGATCAAAGAGACTTTAGGGTCGAGGCTCAAAGAAAGCAACTAAGGTTCATTCTGCCATTTGCTACATGTCAATCTTCCTGAGGCCTGTTTTCATGTCTGTAAGATATAAACTATTTCTTTCCTGCCTATCTCATTTTAATTTCTTTATTTGGTTTCACAAATGATGTATATCAAGTAAGAGCAGAACTAGGTACTCTTACAAGCCATAAGAACTGGTGTCATTTCAAATAATCAATACTTTAAAGTTTTCTAATACCAAATGTGTATTGGAAATGATCTCACCTAATTAGATAAAATATGAAACGTAAGTTCATTGCTAGAACTGAATATTTTATATTTGTCATTTCATTTTTGTCAGATTTGAAATCAATATTTAAATTGTAAACCATTACAAGTCTTACTGCTTAAATTTGATTTCTACCAATTTAAACTGGTAAATGAAACAAAATTTCTAAAATAAAATTGAATCAGAATGTCACAGCCAACAAGTGACATTTGTATATGTATCAGACTGGCAAATCTGAGAATGAGTAGTATAAACCATCAAGACAAAGAGTTGGGAGAAGTTTCCTTTCCAAAACCAACCTTGGTGAAATTGGGGGGTAGGGATGATTGATTTAGATGAACAGTCAGTCATGTGGATTCTAGAAACAAGACAATACCAAAAATTGAGAGGTGTTGGGGAGACTGAGGCAGTCCTAACCTTGGACTAGAAGCAGAGGAAAGTGCATAATGCAGAAGGCAGTTGGCAGGAAACTACCAATAGTTATGCTAGTGTGTTAGGATTATTGCAAAACACAACTGAAAAAATATCTGCCATTGGAAACAGAACAATTAGGACAGAGGGTCCATGATTTACAAGAACTATGGTAAACACAACAACAAAAAAATACTGGACCTAAAATAAAACTAATAAATGAAAAAAATTCTAGTGGAAATACTAGGTATAAATACATAATTGAAATATCAAAAGCACTACCACAATGAAAGGGTTGAGGCAGGATGAACAAATGCAGAATAAAGCAGTGCATCAAAAGACAGGAGTGAGAGACTTTTCAGAAGTAGCAAGACAGCAGAGATGGAAACCATGAGAGGGCAGCTCAGGAGTATGGAGATGAAGTAGTATCGCCACCATGTAGGTAGAGTAGTGGAGGAAGAAAGGGAATAGTCAAAATGTTCTTGAAACCTGTAAACAGACAAGTCCTCAGATTTACAAATAAACACAAAAAACACTTTGTGTATTTTTTTTTTTTTTTTGAGAATGGCAAACTGCTAAGAAATGAGCTAACAAATAATTTAATGTTAGGAAGATTAACTTGTAGAATTTCAGTGTATGACTATTAGCCTGGGACTTAGTATTCTCACTAGCCCCCTAACCACAGACCTAGTCAGAGCTAATCAACTGCCTTTTGTCAACAATGCCACTGCAACATTTTGAGTCTATTATTTTCCTAAATCCAGCAATAATTCTTAGTTGCTTCGTTAGACATCAATCTGGCTACTGTTTGCAGGTGTTTTATAGTATCCTCTTCCCTTGCCCCACCCGATTAGATCAAACCTTCTTAAGCAAGAACAGACATTTCAATTGTTTTCTGTGACTTGACAAACATCAAGCAACCTGAGATTTTGATTTTGTATTGCTTGGCATTGATATTGCAGACCAACAGTATCAATTAAACTTGAGTTAGAAAAGATTACTTGCCTTTTTAAATCTTCTCTGGTTAGATTCAAAAATATTCCTTGCAATTAAAATTAAGACATATGCTAATGAACTTTTTCCAAGTATATGAAAAAAATCAGTTCTCAGATGCCCAAATCAATTCCTAAATGCTTATGCACTGCTGAGTCAGAAATGAAACATGGACTCCACTTGATCTATTTATTCCTTTTGCTGTAAATGACACTAGGAGAAATATGAGAGCACCACAATAAGATCTTAAACAATCAGACTCCAGTCTTATTGTTATCATTATCTATTGTGAATAATACTCCACATTTATTTAATCTATTTAAATCTTGTCAATTGTGTTAAAATGGCTTAATTGTTTTAGAAAATTTGGGGGCATCATTAGATGTAAATATTTAACAAAGCATATTTTGTGATTAAAGTATCACAAGAATCCGTTAAGTGTTAAGGTCTATTTCTGAAACTCTCTGTAATGTTGTTTGTTCTGGGTGGGTACAGTGGAACATGCCTGTAATCCCAGTGGCTGGGAGACTGAGACAGAAAGATTGGGAGTTCAAAGTCAGCCACAGGAATTTAGCAAGGACCTAAGCAACTTAGCAAGACCCTGTCTCTAAAAAAATATAAAAAGGGCTGGGGATGTGGTTCAGTGCCCCTTGGTTCAATCCCTGGTACCAAATAACAACAACAACAACAACAAAAACCCATCCTGAAAGAACAGTAAATTATGAATTGACCATGTCTTCATAATTCATTACAGAGTGGCATAAAGAATATTTTAATTACATGTTCTGAAATTCCAACAACAGATCATGGCTGGGGGGAAATACGGGCTTAGCTTAGCTTAGCTTATTTTGGGGAAGATTCACAAGCTAACATTTATGCTGAAAGTAAATAATACTGAATTTTTCAAACATCTCCCATCACAGGGAAATGGGGTAATGTCCACAAGATTGCCCCCATTTCAGACAAGACTTGGGGTTCCCAGGCCATGCACACTTCAAATCAATTGGCTACAAATTTAGGGATCCCCACTATGTCCTCAGGTTTAATTCACTAGAACTCAGGGAACTCATTAAAGTGTTGAACTTTCTTTCAGGTTTATTGTAAATCAAAGACCAGCCTGAAGACTATAGGGCACAGTCTGGGAGGGACTTAGTTTTCATGTTCTAAGATGCTGCTCACTGGGCACATCAATGTGCCTCATGAAACAATGAAATTCTCTCAAACCTCACTATAGAGATTTTATAGGAGATTCACTATGTGGCCCCCATGATTCCTGGAAAAAGTATTTGCCATGTGATTCAACTTCATTCAATTTCCCTCCTTTCCTTGGAGGTTGGTTGACAGTATGTGGCTCAAAACCCCAACTCTACAGTCCAGCATGGCTAGCTCCAACTCTGAAACTACTTAGGGGCCCATCATGAATAACCAACATTCCTATCATTTGAGGAATTCCAAGGATTTAGAGATTGTCTTCCAGGAACCTGGGATAATGGTCAGTCAAATCCCTCATTGTATAACATGCTCTTAATGAGAATTCTGGCTAGGTCAGCTATCTCTGGGTCAAATCTTAATACAGCGATCCACAGGAGTTGGCTGGTTCCATTTAAGCTATGAAAACCTAAAAATGGAGGTTGGAGGTGTGGCTCAGTGGTAGAGCTCTTGCCTAGCATGTGTAAGGCACTGGGTTGGATCCTCAGCACTACATCAAAAAAATAAATAAATAAAATAAAGATATTGTGTCCATCTACGACTAAAAAAATAAAAAATAACTTAAAAATGATTCCCACAGTATTTAACAAATGGGGCACATTAAAACTAAGCAGAATTGCTTGTGCTAAATACTTCCATACCATAGACTATATTGAAAATGAAGGTAAATAGATGTAATAGTGGAAGCAATTCCAAAAATTAATGCATAAAAGAGCCAAAATCTTTAAGAGCTTAGATTCAAAACTATGTGAACAACATTGCTACAGTCTCAAAGTTATGTCACCCCAAATTCATGTTGTTAAAATCCTACCTGCAATGTGATATTAAGATGCGGACTCTGGGAGGTGATTAAGTCAAGAGGGCAGAGCCTTGATGTAGGTATTAGCACTTACCTTTAAGGACATATTAAGAAGACACCATCAAAGAATCAGGAAGCAGCCCTTATCACATACCAAATTAGCTAGGACCTTGATCTTCGAGTGCCCAGCATCTAGAATTGTGAGAAATTCTGGATGTTTTAAGTTATCTGGTTCACGGTATTTTATTAGAGCAGAATGAATGGACTGAGAGAAAATATTACCAAGTTTGCTAAATCTATTTGTGCTTCTCAAATTTATGCTATTTCATCTTTAAATTTCCAAATTAAATTTCACTTTTATAAGCTAAACTAGAATAATTTCCTTATTTTATAATAATTTAAGACATTGATTATTTTCCATTCAATTAAAAAATCTAAGTCATTCATTTAGTACTTCTTTTGTAAACAGTAGCAAAATATTCTTGTGATGCATACTTACATGCAGGATGATGACTGCTTTTACCATCTTGCCTACATCCTATATAGAACTTAAGACATGTATTCTCTGAAGAATATTCTCATGAAAGACAAACCAAGGTTTTAAAGCTCATGTTAAAGCCTTACTACAACTTTCACTTCTATCTTTATAACAAAATTCTATTACCACGTTTCTTTTAAAAAAATCACAAGATAATTTTATTTATAATGAATGTTATTCTCTCCAGACTTTAAATCATCAGTTACTCTTATAACAGAGAATCAATTTAAATACCACCAAAATGGAATGAAGACAAAACAATGTGCTATTATATATCAATGTTTTTGATATTCGTAATGATATCCAAATAGTCTTGTATCATGGTCCATTTCCACTGAAATTCTCAAGAAACTGCTAGGGAGTCCTTCATGTAGAAATTTTATTGCAAGGTGTGCTAGATGTGGCTCTTCTTCGTGTCAGAAGTCAGTCAAACAAATGCTCTGAAGAACGGCTGATACCACGAAAGTACTCATGTGCAATCCATCCAGAAACTAACAGTATGCCTTCAGATCCTTTGGTTTTTTTTTTTCCTTTTAGAAAGCTGATTAGTGATTGTTCCCATAAAATTCTAAACAGGAAAAATCTATACCTATACAGTTTGTGCCAACGTCCTTGATTTTCTCATGATCACTGACTTGTTTATCAGACTATACAGTGATGGTAGTCTTATTTTATCCATATTTTTGCTGTAAACATTGAGAAATATGCCAAGAACAACTAGTAAACCAGACCATACATACCTAAGTGAAAGAAATAAGGAAAAAATATTAAAATTAACAAGGTAACAATTTTTATTAACAAAAGAATTTAATAATCAGTGTACGATATTTCTTCAATGAAATTAAATTTTTGGTATTAAAGGCCTGTGATAACAGCATGAAAATATGAACGGTATTATTTGCTTAGCTAGAATTACATATCTTTCATGATTAAAAAATATAAAGTATCATATAAAATGAGGATTATTTCAACTTTGTGGATAATTGCATATTAAGAGTACAACTGCTACCAAAGTCTTAAGAGTACGCTTAAAATATTGGAAATATAAATCTACTAAGGCCATCTTGGGAATTCAACTCCACAGTCCAACTAGTCGTTTCAGTTGCACAGAATACAAAAGGATAAAAAGGGACATGTCCATCAGTAAGCATAATGTAATTATTATAAAGTACACCTAGCACATGCAGAAAAGAAAAGCAATTTATAGACAATGAATGATCTGTTAAACACTGATGGAGACTTATTTTAGGGTTACCTTTAAAGTTATATGTCGGTAAGTTTTCATGATGCTACTTTCAAACAAATACCAGTCAATAAAGAGAACAGTAAGCACTTTCATAAAAAATCACAAACTAAGTAACTTGGGACTCAACTTACAGAGTACTTCTCTACTTCAAATCCTTTGTAGAAAGAAGCCATCATTAAACAAGTAGTTTTTAAAAGCATGTACTGTAAATATATAATTTATATATTTGCAACAGGGTATGGGGGAATCTCTTAATCTACACAATGTACACATTACTAGCATTCAATCATACAGAAAACAGGGTCACATTTGCACTGGGCTCTGCTTTGGCAATTTAAGTACACAAAATGACAAATTTGAAATAACAAATTATAAACATTTCTAAAATAGCAGAAGACAAATCAATAGATAAGAAGTCAAGGGCTGGGGAGATAGCTCGGTCAGTAGAGTGCTTGCCTTGCATGCACAAGGCCCTGGGTTTGATGCCCAGCACCGCAAAAAAAAAAAAAAAAAAAAAAAAAAAAAAGCTACTAAAGAAGTCAAAGTGAAAAGAAGTTTTTATAGAGCATAACAGAAAAAAAAAACCCACATTAACTAAATTTAAAAAAATCAATTCATTTTCTGCAAAAAAAAGTTGAAAATAAGGCTGTTTAAGAGGAAATGTGAAATGATATCTAAAAATAGAGAAATCTGTTGCATTTGAAAAGTACTTACTGAAATGTGAATGGTTTAGCAAAGAATATGAACGAAAGTACAATGGTCATTGCTTTTCTTCCTGTTGTCACTGTAAGAGCAAAATATTGATTTAGAAGGTGCCTCTTACCATGGTAACATTTTGGAAGTCATCTGTATTCAACAAGTATTTATAACCAACTACATGCCAGAAACTATGTGAGGTGCCAGGAGCGACGCAAAGTAAAAACCAAATAACTAGGCACTGTTCCTGCCTCTATGTTTATGGCTTTGTAGGGAACCATGGATAATTAATATGTGAGACGTTGAAGTCCAACTGTAGGAAGCACTCAACAGACACTATGGGACTGTGGAGCCACACCATCCCTTACAGACTTAGTTTAATAGAATAGAAAGGCTTTCTCTCCTAAGGAGGATGTGATTAGGTAGAGCGGGTCTATTTGTTAAAAATAGAAATGGATATACTAATATTTTAAAAATGGTGATCTCTGATAAGACTGAATAATTTTTATACTCCTCTTTATATGTCTACATTAACTCTTCTCTGTCCTTCCAGCGATTACACCTGGAAGTGTCCCATAAGGCTGAAACCTTTCTCCCCTGTCCCAGACAGAGGCAGGAACTGTGCACATCTGTATTATAGCTTTCCTCCATGTCACAGAGTCAGTTGCTGTTTGCCCATGTGCTTTAGTTTCGTATCTTACTCATCCTTGTATCTCCAGACTCCACAGTTCCCTGGCACTCAACATTCAAAGCTGCATCAAACGAACACCAAATGAAAAAACTTATGGAAACGTGTCAGGGCCTTATTTCCAATATCTATTTTTGGTAGAAAAACCCATTTTTAGCTGTGTATACATTCTAGCCTCTCCTACACATGGTCAAGTGACTAGGCTGTGGCCAGTTAAACTTAAGCAGAAGTACGGTTTGCAATTTTTAAAGGAGTTTCCATAAAGAGAAGGGTGTGCTTTTCACCTTCCCTTACTCCACCCCACTGCCTGGAGGGAGGCTGAAGATGGTCCAGGAAGTAGAAGGAGACTGGATTACGGATAACCATGGAGTTATCATGGCGTTACATGTGCTCAGGAGGCAGTGCAGAATATGGCAAAGAGCACAGGCATGAGCCAGATGGCTTTGGTTGGAACCCTGTCTCTAGTTAAGTATCGGACAAGTCAACTTACTTGTGCCTCAGTTTATCCATGTGTAAAATGGAATAAAAATAGTGCCTATAGTTTTAGGATTGTAGGAAATTTAAAATAATTAATATACATAAGATATTCAGAATTGTTTCTCAATATAATAATGGCGATGTGTGTACTAGGTATTATTTATGACCACCTCTGGATTTCAACAGAAAAAACCAAAACAAAACTGCCTACACTGTCAAGATAAGGGCTGAATTTCAGTTCTGGCAAATGACAAGCATATCCAGTTACTGGCTCCCCGCATGTGGCCAAACATTCCTCTAAAACAACAAATACAAGCTTCACTCCTCTAGAGTGCCAAGTGAAGTCCTGGCACTGAGCAGGTGCAAAACTTATTAGTGAAGAGAAAAGTTAACCTTGTTGTACTAGAAAATGTACAAATGTAAGGTTCTTGGATTCAAATGGACCCATCATATTTGAAATGCAAGGAATTTCAGCATTAAGTTAAAAGTGTATAAAGGTAATATTTTCTTTGAAGGTATTCATCCCATTATACTTTTACAGCAAATTCTTTTAATGTATTTAAAAAATTATTATTTGGATAAATAAATACATTGTGCTTTAAAATTAAGCCTTTAGGGCCTGGGGTGTCACTTGGTGGTAAAAGCGCTTGCCTGGCACACTAAGGCCATGGGTTTGATCCCTAGCACCACAAAAAGAAAAAAGTAATTCTTTTTTAATTGAAAACAATAAATTAAGATGAAATATCATTTTTTTTGGAATAGTAATTTTAAAAATCCCCACAAGTCAAAGAAAAAACTGATGTAAAAGAACAACTTTCTTGCCTTTTGGAAAATAGCATCAGACGAAACATAAATGCTTACTTCATATTGTAAGCAAATAAATCCCTCCTACCTGTTACAGCAACCAGTGCACCAAACATTTTAATCAAAGCCAGAACAAAAGAAATTCCAAAGTATCCAGTGAGGGAAAAAAGGAATGCATAACCATAGGTCTGAACTGGATTCTGCAACAAATAAAAAAGCCTGTTAAAATATACAAAACAAACCCCGAGGTATTACAAATGAAATAAAACCACAGATTTTAATTAACTTCTTAAGCAATAATAAGCCACTCAACAATGCAGTCAAGCAAAGATTAGTTTTGATTTAATGGAAAAATAATGATGAAATTAAAAATCCTCAACTTCTACATTATGAACTGCTTAAAAATTAACTTATAGGGTATAGCAAGGATAAATACATTTAAATACCTATCATTTCATTTCTGATCTGCAATGTTAGAGAAGTTATCAAATTATATCAACAATAGCCTTTTTAAATCAGAGGAATTAAGAATATAGGAAAAAAACTATTTAACGGAAGACATTTATTTAAAAAAATGTGATTAGTGTTTACCTTTGAACAAAATGCTACTGCAGGGCCTAATCCACTAGTGCATGTCAGTCCCAATAAAATGTACACAAAACCAATTGAATATGAATATAAAACCTAGAATAGATAAAAGTGGGAAAAAGCACTATCAAATCAAAATAGAAAATTGAGGGTTCTAAATAGAGTTCAGTTAATCTACTTAAGTTTGCAAAACAAAACCTTTTTAGTAGTATCATTCCCATTTGACCCAACTCTCTAGAAATGATGGTTGATCCTAATGGACTATAAGCATACATTTTATTTTATGTACCAAATAACAGCATTAATCCTATTCTATACATGTACATAATTATTCATTTTTCTGCTCAGTTTAATTACTGAATACAAAGCAGATTTTAACATCAGCATTCTAAGAATATACACAAAGTGAAACACTTAGAGTTACTTATATGACATGAAAAAAAACCCCAAACATTAAGTTTGCAAAAGATATTAATATATATTGAAAATAAGCAGTCTGTGGCATAATCTATTGCTTAATATTCTATTTTCCTTCAATTTTATCTCTGTTCATTACAGTCCTCATAAACAGTCTCAGGTACTATGCTACTGCTCCAAATGAATTCCTCCAGATGGGTGTTCTTAATTCACTGTTCCTTAATAATTTTCAAATGAAGAAACTAAAACTTAAGAGACGTATTTTCCCAAATGTGAGGTAGAAAAGTTAGAATATGAACTGAGGCTATCTTGGTTCACAGCTTACCATGTTAACAACTACATTTTATTAACTTTCTAACCACCAATAGCTCCATAATTCCCTCTTTGGTCAACCTTTCCTTGTTTAGAAAGAGTGGTGATGATGATCAAGAGAATTAATGATGAAGAATAAAGTTACTGTATTACAAGGATGTACTTAAAGATGCACCAGTCTATGCTGAGAAACAGGAAAGAATATTCTTCTATATCCTTAATGTGATGTATTCTGTCTATGAAGATTGCTGGTTATAAGATTAATGTGTACACACACTCACACACACACACACTTTCCTATACACAAAACCAGTTAGAAGATACAGCAAAAGAAAACAAGGTATTTACAATAACTTTAATAAGAACTGTGTTGGATTTATATTATGGAAATGTTAAGTACTAACAGACATTTAAAAAAATCACTTGAATAAAAGAAAGTCATACCTTATTCTTGGACTGAAAGAATCAAGTGTACAGATGCCATTCTCCCTAAATTAATTTATAATTCAATGCCATACCAATCACAATACCAATGGCATTTCTAGTTTTTTTGGGGGGAGTATGGACACTCAAGAATTACTATTGGTAGTAATGTTCTGAAAAAGAAAAGGAACAATGCTGGCTAGTCCTAACAGATGGTAAATGTATGGTAAAGCTGTTGTTGTTATATGTACTGGTGCAGAAATAAATTCAAGTGAATTCAACTGTACATTAGAATATGATATTAAAAAGAAGGCATTCAAAATAAGCTAGAAGAGTGACCTTATTTGATAAATGTAACTGGAATAAAAGAGTAGTCATGAAAGAAGAATATTTTTAGAGTCTTGGATTGGATTAGGATTTAACAAAAAACAGAAATCATAATACTAGACAACATGGGTAAAATATTTAAAATTTTAAAGTTAGGAAAATCCCCAGCCGGATGTCAAAGATAAATTGGATCATATAAAAATTATAAACTTTTACGTGGAAAATAACATCAAATACAAAGCAGGGAGTAAAATGACATGTAAATCAAAGAGAAAAAAATGAATATATAGGCAGCTGTTAGCAACAGTAGTGGTAGTTTTTCTTTACACTTTCCTATAACATCTGACTGATTATTTTAGGAAAACAATGATAAACTAGCTTAAAAATACAATGCATGTCGTTGATATTCTATTTCATAAAAGTAAGCACGTTGCCATTTTTTAATCTGTCTGACATGAAGGAAAAAGCACTCAAGTATTTACCATTTCAGAATTAGAAGCATTGTGCAGTTTCATAGCTTTCTCTTGAACATTTCCAATGACAGCATCTGCACACAGTGCCAGGGAAATAAGCATCACACCTTCAAGAAGGTATAAAAGAAACAGTCTCCTTATTTATTTAAACACATGGACCAAAATCAAGTTCTAGCAGAAGTTAAATAGCCTAAAAAGCAAAAGAGCAACCACACTTGCTCTGTAAAGCTGAATATTCTTATCCATAATCAGCTGCAATAAGCACACAGGTGAAGATATTAAAACAAAAAAGTCACACTAATAAGTGAGTTAATACTGTTATCATTATTGTGTTTCAAGGTTAAAAAAGACTTCCACTCTCACCCTAGATTATATATTTGAAATAAATTACTGTATTAAGGAAGTTCTAGCTTTATTATCTATTGCCTAATCATACATTTTATTCATCCAACTTGACTCTGAATGCTGTTTTACTGATTTCAAATATTGAAAGACATGGGATTTTTGAGGATCCTCAAAGGAATGCCCTACCCTGAAAGACTATTCAAAGGTAATCCCCGAATGTTCCAAATAATAGCAACAACATGAAAACACCTCAACTGTATCCTAAGGGGAATATTTTAAAGGAAATTTTTATTTGAGCAAGTCTGGATACACACACACACACACACACTTTTTAACAGCCACTTTATCACGTCTTCTTTATAATACACTACAAAGATCAGAGTAGGGATAAGTGCTCATCAATCATTCTTCATGAGGTATGGCTGGGTTCTAATTCTCTTCAAAAATATACAGCTGGAACTTAGGAAGGGACAGTACCCAAGGTACAGTGAGAAGTTATGGGCTATAGGAGCCACTCTTCCTGCTGCGTCACTGCATATGGCTTTGCGTCCATTACTCCCTCATCTTAGTCTACGTTCCCACCAGCTCTGTGTGAGGCAATTTATCATAATTTTGTTTTATGGGTGAAGGTTAAAGAGGTTTTGTAATTTACTCATGGTTGTTGGTATTTTTAAGTCCTTCAAAGTGACTTTAAACCTACTACTCTCATTGCAAATTCTGTACCTTCTTCAACATTGCCTTTTTCTAGGTTAAAAAAAAAAAAATCAATTCCTGCTGATTTCAGGTATAATTTTTAGAGTTTCTGATTTGTGAAAATTAAGCATTCCTGAAAAATACAGACCATGATAAGAACAGCTGCAACTCACAGCATTTTCTGAAACTGAGCAGTGAGTGCGTATAATCAAGTTTAAAGAGCAGATGGAGTAAGTCCTACCAGACCCTTGAGTGTGTTCTGATAGGCAGAACTGTTTACGATGAAATCCACTCACTCGGCCTGGCTAGCCAGGGTACTGAGGAAAACTGATAACTGGCAATATAAGTTTTGATTCTTAGGAAAATACATATTTTTTTTCATTATGTGAAAGTTTATTATTTTTCTCAGAAATAATTTCACTTTGTACTTGGTTATATTATTTTTTGCTCTTCTCTGAGCTTCTCTGAAAACCTAAACACTTTAAACAGTGTACCTGTCAAGTTAGGAGATGGGATGATACTAAATTAGTATTATTAGTAAAATTCCTTCAATAAGTTAAGGGGAGTACTGTATACGTAAAAACCTCAATAATACCACAAAACAATTTATCTGAAAGGCAAACTATAATAAGAACAGGACTCCCACACTTTTTTTATTCATATTTCTGCACATCTTATGAAAGTTTTTCTGCTTTTGAGAAATCTAACTTCTATTTATAAAATTTTATGTAGCACACTAAAAAGAAAACTTTTGGTAGAAAATTTAAGCACGTTGAGGTAATATTCATATTTACATTATACAGTTTAATATTAAAGTACAACATACCTTCCCCCATTAGCACAAACCATGACAATAAATACACAAATTTCAAAGTTTTTTGTTTTGTGGTGCTGGGGATTGAACCCAGGACTTATGCTAGGTAAGTGATCCACAAACTGAGCTACATCCTCAGTCCTTTTTTTTTTTTTTTTTTTTAAGGAGAGTAAAAACACCTATTAATCATGTACACAGTTCTAATTCAGCATGTAAAAAATTAATCTAAACTATATTTGTTAGTCAAAGAGTTTGATTGGGCAGCCTCATTATGTTAAAATAAAAGGTACTAAAATAACTTACATTTCCAGAGTTGTGATATTTTTACTACAACCTATAAAAATCTAAAGGCCTTATGTTAGATATGAGAATCACAGATGTTATAGCATCATTTAAAATTCTTATGAAATTTAAGAAATTCTACTCTAAATCAAAAGGCCTATAAAATCTAGAAGTATAAATTTCTTACCTGTCAGGTTGAAGTTAGGTGCAATTGTGCTGTCAGCAAGAGTAAACCAGATCAGGCCAAGGCTCATACATACAGCAGCAGAGACATCTGCCACGTTATACCGCTTTCCTATACAAAACAAAGGTAAGCCCACCTCATGTTAGATCTATGTGCTTAACCAAATAGAGCTGGGATCTGTTTTTCATATCCAATGCCAAAAATATGAAGAACACTTAGATCAAGGGATGAGAAAGGGCTTCTGATGATTAAATAATCAATGGGCACAACACGTCTTTAAGTTAGAAATGGAATCCTACTTCATCTGTCATCATAGTAAATAAAATACATATGATCATACATTGTTTATGGGCAAGGATACCTTCTGAGAAATCCATCTTTAAGTGATTACGTTGCTGTGCGAATATCACAGAGTATACTTACACAGACTAAGACAGCTATGAAGTCCTTGGGCAATATTAATTTATGGGACCACCTTCCTATACATAGTCCACTGTAGAATGAAACATCTAATGTGGTACATGACTGTATTTTGGTGAAAACTGACAAGAATAATGGCCATTTGAAAGCATTAATTTTTTTCTATAGAAATGAATGCTTTTGGTGAATGCATATTAAAAGGTACACATTTTCTTGTGATTTAAAAATACCATGATATGTATAAATGTATAACTTTTTTTAAGGATTGTAGGTAACATTATATGTGCCTTAACAGGTTAAGTGTGATTTGATTTTTTTTTAAAGTATAAAAGAGTTGAATTTATTCAAATGAGAAGAAAAGAGTACCAGGAAGGTGAGAGGGGACCAAAGAGGAGTTGCCTAAATGTGATTTTTAATAGGGAATGAAGTAAATTTTTCCCTCGGAATTTTTCATCCTGTGATGATGTCAAGTTGCTATAATACACACTTTCATTGTAAAAGGCTTTATTTTGGGAAGGCATCTAAGGAATAAAATGAAATGTTGCTGTATATGACACTTAGTGATACAGAAACACTTGAATTATTGAAACATGAATATGCCTCATGACAGTCAACAGGAAGAACAACTTGATATCCTGCTAGTTGCTGTGGATCCTCCTCTCCTCATATGTTCATAGTTTTCAACTTAGCTGGGGCTCTAAGATATCACTAAGTCAGCAGGGTTAGCAGTCCACTCAGATTAAGCCCTACTTTAAAAGGACAATTACCCAATGTACAATGAAGGTCGAGTGTGGACTCTGAAGAGTAGAAGAATAAAAGAATTGAGAAAAGGAACTTTCCAGTACTTCTGAGCTAGGCCTTCAAATGTGAATACAGTATTGCTAGAAATGTGCTAAAATTTCAAAGAAAAATTCTTTTCTCTCAAGTCCAAATTATTGATTCCAGATACTGAGGTATATCAGAGAAGTATCCATGTTTTATAATACCTTATTTTTATAAGATACCCCTCGTAACTGTTAGGATACCTCGATGCTCACTAAAATGTGATAGATGTTTAGTGTTTTCCTAATGCTAGATGCCATAACATGTCCTACTGGTTTCAAATAGTATGAAAATATATCATTACTATACCTTGAATAAAAACTCCTCCTAGCATAACAGGAATCAATTTGCAGCACTTGAAGATGACTTGGGTGGGATAATTCAGGTAGCCCAAGGAAGTGTTTGATAACCCCATAGTACCCACAGTTAGAAAAGCTATTATCATGTAGGTTTTTCCTGGTATTCTGTAAAAGACAATTTTTAAGACCTTCATTTTGGGACCCAATTCATACTACTTTAAGATAATGTGTTTACAATGTGTAAATATCTAATTGCTTTTCTAATTTCTGGTTAATATTTCTGTAAATATCAGTAAAAATATCACTACTCTTAAAATTGAAACACTTTAAAAGAACACTGGTATAAATAACAATTTGCCTTTATATAATTAATCATAAATGAGAATTCTCAACTAAAAATTAAGAAGTTCTTACTGAAGGTATAAGTATCAAAGGGTTTTAAACAGCATTCCTAGCTACAGATAAAAACAATCTTGACTAAATTTAGAAAAAAAAGAGACTGCTTTAAAAAAATATTGGCCTCTATAATGTAAAAAGGCACCTAAAATAATTTCAACAAAACCTTAACTTCTCAACTGTTGTTCTATTTCCTAATGTTTCCATCTAGCATTAGGAAAAATTTATCTATCTATTCTGCTAGCATAACCTAAGCAGAATTTCTCTAGAAAAAGTCCATGAACTTCAAATTTTTGACATGATTTTTATTTCACTATCTTATAATTCAACTCTCTGTGTTCTATACAATGTCACAACAATAACTTTGAAATAAAGTATCTGACTCTCTCTGCTCTCAAATCTTTTAATTTTGGCTCTATTTGGATTTCCTAAAGGAGATTCTTAATTTGGCATCTTTAGAATTTCAAGTCATTATTGGGACCCTATACTCTCACTGACTAGATATTTAATGGTCTAAAATAATAATGTTGTACAATGGTGGTGTTACAAACACGATGAGACATTATTCACATAATTTGAGGATGCTATACACTTAAATGTAATTTCCATTTTGAAATGTGTTTTATGTTTACATCAAGGCAACAACATTCCTTCTTACCATTTATATGGTCAGATTATCAGGTAAAATAACTGGGAAAACTTAATTGAAGCTCATCACATCTACATTTCAATTTTAGGCCTTTCCTATCAAAGTACTAATACAGTAGACAACATTTAATCCACTGGAAATAACTTGGTATGCCCGAATACAACAGATACACAAAGACATTTTCACGCTGTCCCTAAACCTCAATGTCCAAATCAGTGAAGAAGTACGGCAAAACTTTCCCTTATAATGACACTAATCTTAACTGTCAAATTTCCTCAGACAATTGCAAAAACAGTGGTGGCCAGAAAATAAAAGTTCAAATCAGAGAAATTACAAAGAAAGATCAGAGTAGTATAGCATAGGCAGAAAGAAAACCAGCTTGAAACTCGGGGGACCTAAACTCAAACAGTTTCAACTGACAACAACTAACTATATAGTCTCATAAAAATCTCAGCAAGCTTCTAGATCTTTGTTTTCTCATTCGTAAAATAAGGAGGTTGGATTTTACCAGCTTGCCTCTAGAATTCTCATTGTTTGTATTTTATTTAATGCCTCAATTACTTACTTCTTTAGAAGTGGGGGCAAAACCATAACAACAAAAAACCCCTCAAAACTGATTTGACAGATCTTCTTTGTTAAAAATCAAAGTAATTAAAAGTGGAATTGCAAGGTACTCTTTGGTGAAAAATAATTAAGTAGCACATTTGGGATATTACACTCTATGATATGCATTAGCACACATTATCACATCTGATTCCCAATAAAACTGAGAATTTCAGACTTCCTGAGGTTTTGCCAGAGCTTATAAGTAGCACCAAAATTCAAACCCATGTTTTCTAATCCTGTTCTCTTTCCTATACCCAGCTATTTAAATAAACATAGAGGAAAAAAAAAAAAAAAACCTTAACCAAAGAGTGTAGCTAATTAAAGGTGTAAAGAAATTACCACTAAATAAATTCAGAATTGGGTTTATATTAATAATAAGTAATATGTGGTTGGGCATATTTTCATTGTGTTATATCTTTAATGACAATTTTTTATATTTAATATGACTCAGAAGGGAAAGGTTTCAATTCACAATAAGTCTATAAATTCTTCCAGATTCTTTCACTCACGTTTAAATCATAAATCTTACTTTGAAACGTATTGTGGTCATGTGGCTTAAAGGTTGGGGTAAACATGGTCCACTCCCATCTCACCTAGGTAGCTAGCTAATGGAAAAGGTTTCCTTTTGAAATCTGACAGGAGATACATTATCTTTGTGTCACTTTTCACTTAACAAAGATGGCATCCGTGTCTTTTTTACCTTAGAAGCAATTAGAGACCAAGTAGTTGGCAATGGTAATAAATCTTCAGGTTTCCTTAAATATTAGTCTTGACAGATGTATTTCATTGCTTTTTTATTCTATCACTTGTGACTTATATGTTATAATTTCAGAGCAAGAAAAAAAGGAGGATAATATTCTGAGAAATTAAAATATTTTTATTGTAACTACTATAACAATTTATTGGCAATAAAGAGTTTGGCAGGTAAAATTAGATCCTGTGAAGAAACATGTGTCACAGATTCTTCCATGAAGAATCTTATGTTATAGAATTAATTATTTAAAACTGTACAATTATCAAACTTCAAAATCATGTTAAAAAAACTGTGAAATTTAAAAAAAAATTTACTAAAGGATTAAACATATACACGAAAGAAGATAGAATACCCATATTATAGTCTTTATTGCATTTAAACTGCCCAACAGATATATGAAATCAATATTAGGGTGTGATAATAAAGAAATGACCACTCTTCTCACATTTATCAAAATTTCACTTCAGATTCCTAACCACCTTCTATTTATAACCAGAGACTGTTTTCTTGAATGTTGTTAAATATGTCATCAAAATATATTGATATTTTTCAATTCTACATGGTTGTTAATTTGAAAGATATTATCAAACCAGTCACTTTAGTTTTAACACGAAGCAATGAAGTATGTTTCTCTAATGTTTAAGAATGAAAATATTAGCAACTGGATTTTCCATGGCCATGTTAGTTGAATATATCCCCCGAAATATTAACTTCACATTTTAAAAATCACTACAAAAACAGACATTTCACTCCACTACCTCCATGTCAGTTGCCCATAAATCTTCCTGTAATTACACCTATTTCAGTGAATTTCATAAACATACATGTACTTCTGTTCAAAAAGATAGATTTTATCACAAGTTGACCATAAGTATATATTTAATTTTGTAATATTACACTCAAAGAAAGGCCTCATTTTTTTCAGTGTATAAAGGAAACATTAATTTTACTAAGCTGATTATATACTGATAATTCATGATTAGATAACATTAATAGGAAATATAAATTTCATGCATATTTAACAAGCTAAATTTTTTGTAAAAGAAGATTCAACTAATACTAGTGAACTTAACAAACAAACAAAAAAAATCAAGCTACATACCTTCTCCTTTTATCTTGAATAAGCTGAAGTTCTATTAGGCCAAATATGGAGTAAAATGCAAATTGCACTAAAGTAAGGTACCAGCCATAGGACTTAAAACCCTCCACTGAAAATATTAATTCCTGTCAAAAGACATATGGATACTGTTAAGTTCAAGTGGATGGACCAACTTACTCGTGTTAAATTCTCACGAACACATTTTAAAAGAAATCAAGTCATAGTCCCCACTCCCATCAAACTATGACTCATTATAGTAACTTAAGAGAGGTTAGACATTAGTTCTCTCAAAAGAACTGACACTATAGACCCAGGTATGAAATAAGCAGAAAATATAAAGGAACAAGATGCTATGCTTCTTTTTTTTTTTAAGCAAAACAAAAGACACCACAATTAAAAGTTGCCCGAAACAATGAAAAAGGTGACTGATTCAAGAAATTTCACAATGTAAAAGTGGTAAACTGCAAAAGTAACTTGAGGTGGTTTTTCTAATTTAAAACTTTGAACATAGTAGTTAGCAACAAAATAGTTCAATCATGATCAAATATATGAAAAAATGCATCTAATGAAATTTGTAAGGTAAATTTCTAATTCATTTTCCTTTGCAAGAGTTACCTTTGGTGCCAAGCTATTTTTAAGAGTGGAATGCAGAAGGACAAAAAAGTTTCAACAAGAAATTCCAATCTCTATTTTTAACTGTCATCCATTATATCTTAAGTTATATCATGTTCTAGTAGAAATCAATTGTAATTGTTGATATTTTTAATGCCTGTTTTACCTTAATATTCTACATGGCATTCTTGTAAGCTAAGTCAAAATTCTCCTTTTTTGTTTACATTTATCTGTGTAATTCATTTCTATAAGACAATGAAAAAGAATAATCTTTTTAAAATCACCCTAATTTACTAGTATTAATGTATGCCAGAAATAGTATGTTTTAAGAAAAAGCATCACTTTCCTTTCCTTGAATTACAAAGCTTCTCTCACCTTATTAAAAATCTAAGTTGCTAAAGACTGAAAACATTCATTAATTAAATGGTGATTAATAACACTTATTCCCACTTTTACATCCTGTTTTTACTAGCCTGGATCCTCACTCAACAGCCCATGTTTTTGAAGGTTAGAAATCTGCTGTTGACCAAATGTATAGTACTACCACAAAACACAATGCAAATATGAAACAAACTATTGCAATGTTAGAAGTGTTCTGCATAAACAAAAATAACAGACAGATAAGATGCTGGCAAAGTTATATTAGAGAAAATTAAAATAAAAATGAGAGGTACTTAAAAATGGATTTGACTATTACTGGACTAAAAGGGATACCCTTAGAAAAATCATAAAATATCGTGATATATTTTTGTAAAAAAATCTTTTATCACTGAGCTCAAAGAATCAAGAATAAATTGTGCTATAATTCAATTTTATTCGAAAACTGTGTTCCCAGGTATCAACCAATACTTGAAGTGTTCTTCTTTTTAAAAACTAACACATGGCTGCAACTACCCACATTTTGTTGAATATTTTAAAATTTATTTTCATAATTTAAGTTTTTTAAGATAGTGGTCTTTCCTCCCCACTAAAAATATTTAACTCTGAAAATGTGATCTGTTTTCAGAAGCTCTTTTAAGAAGTCCTTTTGTATTTCTCTATGAAAAATTCAAATTTATAAATCAACTGGTAAACTGTTAGTAAAAATATCAGACAAAATTTTTAATAAGTGCTGATACTGAAATTAACTACTATAAATAATTAACATATTACAAATAACTATTTACCTGCAAATATCCATAAATTAGGTAAAATACAAAAACTCCAGCAACACATATGAAAAACTGAGTAAGTTTGTTAAATTTGCTGAGATTTATGCCAAGTACTATAATGTCATCAATTGACTTAATGTGTGGTGACATTGCTTGGGTTTTGGATGGCACAGTAATAGAGATGTATTTCTTGGAGTTGTTGAACTTGAGGTCCATTGTTTTTATTTTGCTGCATTCAGGGCTTTGGGAGTTAGCTTTGTTGGTTTGCTCTTTTTCGTTTAATACTTCTTCTGCATGCTGTGCCAAGTCCTAGAGAAGGAAATACAAATATGAGGTAAAACATTTGTATCATGAAGTATTTATGCTCCAAAAACTAATCCAAACTCTAAAATTGTGTACATGAAGTTAATTACATGTGATGTTAATATATTAACTCAATTCCAGCTTCTAAACAACCAAAACCAACACACCTAACTGCCAATTTATTTACACTTGATAAAGAGCAATTGCACCACTCAACTGGTTGTAGACCATACTCATTTCCACAGCAACAAACCAAACTGTTTTGTCAAAGAACTAAGCAGGATGTTATGTTTTTATATCTAGTAAATAGATAACTTTTAAAGTCTACAATAGTGTATGCATTACATTCTCGACATTAAAGTCAATCTTTACTTGGATAACAGTAAAGAATAGGTGGTGTTCCTTTAAATACTAAAACAACTGTAAAATCTATTTGCCAGTAACATTTTAAAAGTCACCCAACTGTAAGTTGCTTAAAAAGCTAATTTACCAGAGACTGTAGAATGAATAATATGTTTTAGTAATAGCATCTCTTAGGCTAAAATAAATTTTTTTTCTTTTGGAGATCATTTTAATTTTGAAAGTCTCCGGGGTGTAAAAGGCTGGAAAATGTATCATCTGTGTCAGTCTGTGAAAAAAGAAAAAAAATATGAGGTACCATGGAAGACTGTCAATTTCTTTTTGGATTTCAATGAACTGAAACATGAATCCCATGTAAGGTTGAGGAGATTCAAGAATAAATGACAAAGATTAGAACACACTGATGAAGAAAAACTATTTTTCTAGAAAAGACTTTTAATTCCAGTGAGAATGAAAATTTATACACTAAGGGCTGAAAAGATAAGTATAATTTTGACAGTAAGCTTCACTTTGGAAATCTTTTAATAGAAACTGTCGATTTAAAATAGTAAGAACTAGTGTTGCTTCCTCATGATTATTCCCAATTTACCGATTTAGAGAGATGAACTAGGTCCTAACTCAAATGAGGCCGAGGCTCTGAATACAACTTGTAACTAAGAACACTTCAGTCACCAAAACATTTTATTTTATAGGGTCCCTGCTATGTTTCTAAACAGAGAATGTGTAGTTTTACAAAGTTTTGCTTTCTTTTCCTTTACTTACTTTTTCTTCCTTCTACTTTGTTTCTGGTTCCCACACTGTTTCAGTCCTTGCTATCTCAGTTAAGACTTTTACACCATCTTGTAAAATAACCTTGAGATGTGACAGTCTTTATAAATTATGTTTTAAATTTCTTTCTCAAATGAAACCTGATTTTATGTGTAATTATAATGCGCTATGTTAAAAAAAAAAAAAAAGCAAATAGAAGAAAGACCAGTGGAGCAGAGGAAGAGGTTGGGGAGGGGAGGGAAACAGGAAATACCAGAAAATGAAATGCAGTAGATATTTTTATGTTCAAGTATGAATGTCACAATGAACCCCATTGTTATGAATAATTATAATGCACAAATAAAAACATAATAAAATATATTATCTTCACAAAATATTTCATTAAACCTGTGCTTGAATGTAGAACAAAAATTTTAACAACTATTTGCTATGTCTAAGCATCGACAAAGAGCACCACTTAAAAACACTTGGCAGAACATAAGCTTCTAAGCTTCCTTTCCCTCACTTCTTTCAATAAAGCTTGAACCACCAATATTTCATTCCTGAAAAACATCATGGCCTTTCAAATATTCTTGCCCTCTGGTCATGATGTCTTTTTACCTGCTCTCCTTTTTCTGGGTCAGGTTTTGAAGTTCAGCTTTAATGTCTCCTTTGGGACATCCTCCCTAACTCCCCCAGTTGGGAGGAGACAGAATAAAAGACTCACATTCTAGTTGTCTCTGCATCCAATAATGGATAAAGCAAATAAATTGGTCCTTCCTCTCGATACTCTCAAACTTTAGCTTGTAATCATTCACTCCCAGCTTGAAACGGTTTATGGTATTGGCAAGTTTTATGGGAAAAACCAAAAATCTTACAGAATATGAAAAGTCTGAGAAAAGCACAAGTAATGATTCTGTACTTAGAATAAGGTTATACAAAATCTCATTGCTGCTTTTGTTGGTATCAAAATACTTCTCCAGAAGGTAAATTCTCTCAAAGTCCCTTCTTCTGTGATGTGTGTAATTTAGCAAAATGTCAAGCACATGAATACAATTATAGCTAATATTTGAAGAAAGCAATATAGCATTTGGAATTTATATAGATCTGAATTCAAGACTGGGTTTTGCTATGTATTAGCTGAGGAGTCTCAGGCAAATTATTTAACCTTTCTGAGATTTAGGTTCTGTACCTCTCAAAAGGGAACGAGGGACAGGTAAGGGAAGTGGCTGGGTTAAAAATATGGTTGCAATAGGATTTTTGCTGGAATACATGAAATAAATGTAAAAGTGCTCAGTATATAGTATGACAGTACATGTATATTAGTGATTGTTATGGTTTAGATGGGGTGCCCCTAAAAGCTTACGTGTGAGACAATGCAAAGTTTGGAGGAGAAATGACTGGGCCATAGTATTAATCTAATCAGAGAATTAATCCCCAATGGGATTAAATGAGTGGTAACTGGAGATAGGTGGGGTGTGGCTTTGTATCTGGAGAGTGGAGTCTCTCTTTTCTTCCTGATCACCACGAGCTGCTTCCCTCTGCCACACTCTTTCACCATGATGTTCTGTCTCGCCTCCAGCCCTGAGAAATGGAGCTGGCCTTCTTTGGACTAAGACCTCTGAAACTGTGAGCCCTAAATAAACCTTTCCTCCTCTACAATTGTTCTGGTTGGGTATTTTTAGTCACAGCAGCACATTACAATCACATGTAATGTTACTTAGTATGAAACACAACCTCGAAATCCAGGAGTTACCTTAAGATATTTCCCTATTCCTCACACTTACATTCTGCAGAGATTCCTGTTGACTCTACATCCACAAGTATATTGAAAAATATTTGACCCTACCATCAAACAGCCATTAACTCTTGTCCAGATTAGCTTGTGTGTAATTTCCTCTTCTCAATCTTTCACACTACTGACCAGGAAATCTGACCATGCTGCAAATTTAAGACCCTGTATATTAAAAACTAACTGCTATTCTAGGTTTTTACAGCACAGTTTATATACATGTAATATATAAAGATGTAATTTGCAAATGTCTAAATCATAGTGGCATGACTTTTGTGTGTGCTTTTCCTACAAAAAACGAGTTCCTTAAGGCAAGAGATGATGTTGCCTTCCCATGTTGTTCAAGCACGTAACAAAAATACAGATATTAAATGAAGGATGCTCTTGCACTTTAGTGATCGCCATGGAATCAACAGTGTTCTGCTCCTCTTCCACTGCTTTAGTTCTCCCAACACACTTTTTTACAACCCCAGAACCACAGATCCAGGTCACATGCACAATTAAATTCCTCCAGCACTATCCTTTCAAAACGTGCAAAAATACCAACATCTCTCTTGAATCTCCCACAAAGTATCTGAAGTGAGTATGGACATAAATTTATTTCCCTTGCTTACTTGAGGCATCAGTACCAAAAAAACTGCCCTTTAACTCTTTGCCTTTAGAATGCAGTTTTGTGTTATCAATCTGCACACCGCTGATCAAACTGATGAAGGCCTCTTATAAAGAAACTGATTCCCAATGTTTGCCATCTCCTTTCCATTTCAAACATTAAGGACTGATATTAATTATCATCTAAAGAAACTGAGCCTGTCTTTGTGATGCAGGAGGAAAAGAATCAAGCAGAAATTAAAACTCATTTTTAAATTAAATGATCAATATTTGGCTTTGCCTTAGAACTTCACAATGACCCATGAAACTAAATTAGAAAAGAAAATCACAAGTGTGAATCACTGCCTGAGGTCTCTTCCTAAACTCAAAATAGATTATATACTTTTAGTTCCTTGAAGGTACAAATAACACCTAACATGGAATTAAAAGGTAACATCTCCATCACATGTTGGACATTTCAAAATTATAAAGTGATAAGTGTTGCCTTGTAATGACCCACTGAAGTCAAAATTAGTTATTTCTTAATCTCACTTTTCTAATCTGAAAGACTCCTGCTACAAAAAGGCAGAATGTAAGAAAAATATGTCGTTACTGAGCAAGTAAACTGAGAAACATGACTGTTTTGCCACACTCAATGTTAGAAATAAAAGCACAATTGTCCCTCGATTAAGTGCACTCTAGATTTCAATCATGGCTTATGGAGTACCCCAAAACAAGATTCTATCTCATTTCCTTCTACCCACTTTATACAAAGTTCGAGAAACAGTGCCAGTTTGAATTTTTTTCCCCAAAGGAGAAAGCTAAAATTAGCATTTTATGCATTAATAAAATACAAATAACACTACCTAAATTATTTTCAAATGGTAGTTGCATCCTCTTCCAAGTTTCAAGCTGTCACAATCTTTTTTTTTCAAAGCCAGTTTAATTTGCTAGCTATAGGGGAACCTACTGTATAATAAAGGCAGATGGCTGATACTTTAAAAATTCTGTTAGCACATCAAATGATTTCACCTTCTACTTTCAATATTGCTTTGAAAGAAAAACAGAAGAGATAGCAAAGATTGGAGGAACTTGCAGAACTTCTAGTGACATAAACTTAACAGCCCGGCAAGAACAGTCACCTTCCAGGGCAAGGGAAATGGGCATCAGAGAACCGTGGAGTCCCCTCAAAACACAGAAGACGGAAGTGATTCTTAACTGCAAATGGTTTGGGGGAAAACAGGAGCCTGACAGTGCTCCAGAGGCCCCCAGGAGAACAGCCTAGAGATCCCCGGAGTTAGCCTCCACCCAAGGGAGTCCACAGTGGCCTGAAGGCGTTCTCGCCACCCGGGTGGGTAAAGGGCTAAGAGAAGCAGATGCTCCTCCCTGGAAACCGTGCCGGGTGTTTCGGCTCGCTTTTAAAGAGGAAGTCACCCGCTCCTGCCATCCCGACCTCATCCGCTCCTAGAAAGCTCGTTCTGGATGGGAAGACCCATAAGGTCTACGGTCTTTCGGGGACCGGGTTTCTGGGTCCCAAAGACCGGAAGGCGCCGAGGGCACGCCCACCCCCAAACCGGCATGTCACCTGGGTGACCCTAGCCCGGACGGCGCCTCGGCCAGACGGAGCGTCGCCCCCTCCCCAGGTCGGTCGCCATCACCTCCTCTTCCTCAGCCTCCTCTCCTACTTCTGGACTTTCCACCGCCGCGGCCGCTTCCCCGGAAGGCACTCTCATCACCGGCGCCCACGCGCCACTTCCGCTTATGTGTATCTGCGCGCGTGCGCAGGAGCGTGACCCCGCCCCCTCCACGGCTGGGGGCCGACGTCTGCGCGTGCGCCGGCGCCTTCTGCGCTTGCTCTGTGTGTTGCGAGGCGTGGGACGCGCTCAGCCGCGGAGAGACCTTGAGCGTCGGTGCCGGGCTGTTGCTGGCCTCCCGGCTCGGGTATCCCCAGTATGTCTAGCCTCTGGGTGCCCGCTAGGGAGGCGACTTCCACCTCTAGGCGCCCTTGGACCGAGATTTGAGAAGGCGGCCACGTGGAGAATGTTGGACCCGGATTTAAAGGTCCTTGGGTTCCTTCCTCACCCCACCTGAGCTCAGTGAGATGAGGCAGCGTTGCAGTACGTTTCTCCGCTCTCTTCGCCCGATACGTACCTGCCTTTTCGATGCAGGTGGAATGGAGCGGAACTTGTGTTCTGATCTTACAATTCAGCATGTAGCTACAGCAAGGCTGTTTCTTGGAACCTGTCAAACTTACCAGCATTGTTTTCACAGTGCCCCTTAACTCTGGAAACGTAAGGCTACATCGCTGAGATGTAACGAAGTAAAAACCAAGGTGGTATTGGTGATGAGTGATTCTTTAGGTACCAATGATGTTAAAAAAAAAAAAATTACCATAACTAAGAGGGACGGTATTTGAGAGTCTGCCTCCCGTGCTAGGAAAGGGATGAACTGGATTAATATAGATATCAGAATCCAATCAGTTGTGTAAACTTTTAAAATTTCTCAGGAAATTTTGCAGAAACAATTTGTGTTTTTGTGTTGAGAGTGAGGGTTCATGTTACAGCAAGGCAGATAACTTACTCTAAACTGTGAGAAAGAAAGGATCTGGTTAGGCATTTTCAATTTAATACTCACTAATGTTAGGCCAGTGTTATCAGCAGTTTACAAATGTTGAAACAAATACTCTAGAAAACTTAAATTTCCTAAAGAGATTGTAAATGACAAAGGCTATCAATGATGTCATACTTTAATTGAATAATGTAGATTTAATGTTATTATTAGCTACTTATATAATAATTATTTATGAATGGGCATACATCTTAAGTCACGTACATAATCCATAAATTACAAGTATGAGCTCTCTGCCCCCAGGGAGTTACAGGATACATGTGAGAAAGTAAATGGTAGTATAAAACTTACAGTATAAGAAGTATCATCACAGGCGCCTTCAAACAGGGCTTTCTACTTCCCCTTTATTTCTTTACAGCTTAGTTCCACTCAACAGCTGCAGTGATCTTTTTAGAATCTGTGACAGGATGTGCTACTCCTCTACTCAGAACCCTTTGATGACTAACAATTTTACTTAAAGTTCACAACCCTTACATTGGCTTATCACTTGTTTTTGGTGGGTCATGCACTAGCTACTCTTCAGAACCCATCTAACCCTCTCCAAGCACACCAAGCATCAGTGCTTTGTTATCTACTGTTCCTTCTGCTTGGAACACTGCCCTCTCAGGGACACCCTCAGGGCTTGCTTTCTCATTCTCTTCCGTTAGTGCCCCAATTCACATATTTTGACCATCACCTCTGATTTCTGCCTTGGTTGGGGTTGGGGAGACAGTGTCTTGCAAGCTTCCATGCATTTCTCCCAATAGCTTCTCTTCTCTCGAGTTTACCAGATCACTATTTTCTGTCCCAAGGTTCTTCTGATTTTGAAGATGGCATCAGTAATAATAAGCATATGCCATGCACAGCTTTGAAGTGTAGGTAACTTAACACATCTGGAGTCCTTCAAGCAAGGGGCAATGGTAACGGTTGGATAAATGCTACTGTTTTATATCCTTCAGCAAAACAATTGGGTAGGCTATTCTGTGGGACTCTCAAGTAATCATAATGAAATTAAATTTTGGTTGCCCATAACAGCAACTTCAAGAACATAGTCTTGTATCATAGTCTATACCCTTCTCCTTATTCTTTCATTGTTTCTTATTAGGATTATCTCCAAAATAACCTCCCTTCATTCAAGTAGGTTTTCTTAGGTTATGCTTTTGCTTATGCTTTTGGGGAATACCTAGCTAAAAGGTTTATGTAAGATGATACTGATAATACAGACCCTCAGAACCCTGGAACTTGATTACTTGAACTCTGTTGGTGGTAAATAAGGTGGTGGTAACCCCTGGTGTGCTGTGACATCACAGTTACTAAGGCTCTTACCTGTGATTGATTGAGGATGAAGATGAAACATGAGATGCTTCCATGGGCTTTAGTAGGAGAGATGCAGGTGACAGAATTTCAAAATAGCAGTAATCTATTGGAAGATTTTAGCCAACAGAAGTAAGGGGATGTAATTACTGTGGAAAGCAGCAAAGGCAGAGTAGCAACCAAGTTACTTAAGGGGGAGGCAGATGGAGAGCCTAAGCATAGTCACTTACCTTGCTTTATCAGAAAAACAAACAACTGGTGAACAAAAGGCTAAAGTCGGCTGCTTCAGTAGAAATAACCCTACTCCCAGGCCCATTAACTGAGGGTGAGCAGGTCCCTTGAAGGAAGAACCCTGAAATACCACTGCAGATATCTTCAGTAGGGGTTCTCCAATACATCTCCCAATCTGGACTACTGTAATTTAGCACCATGGCAGCCCAGTAGCAGCTACTGTGCAAGATGTGGGATTTTTACTAGAGTAAAAGCAAGGTCTCTTTATTTGTTATGTGGTTATTGATCTAGTTAATGTTCTTGTTGGTAAAGCAGAACAAGAACTGTTGGCTTCTTTACAAAATAGCAGCAGTACACATTCACTGACTTTCTCTAGGGTTGAGATAACTTTCCTCTTCTCTGTTATGATTTAGTCCTGCAGGAACCTTGATTGTCATGAAATGTTGCAAATTACCTTATTGGTTCTCTGTGGTTTTGATATACATGTTGTATCTAGAGAACAAGAAGTAAGTAAGTACTAGACACCTTAGGAAGATACAAGTGTGACAGAATAGGAGAGAAAACCTGCAGTGAACCAGAGTCTGCCAAATTTGGGGGCATCTAATTTTGAGAGAGTCTATAATACCCCTTATTTTTATTTAACAAGAATTTGAGACAAGAATCTGTGTGCAGGTAGTGTTTGGAAGCTCATCTCAGAAAACATGGTAGCTAAAAAGAGGAGGAAGACAGAGAAGAAAGGCAATACTAGAGTTTATTATGGAGATTGTTGTTCTGATCAGGGGACACAAGTTCATGAGGATTGAAAGCCCAAAAGTAGTATGTCCTCATGGAATTGATATCTCTCGTAATAAGAATTTTCTATGATCATAGTGCCTCTGCCAGCACCACTCTCTGATGGACTTACAGATTCATGACAGATTTCTGACATACAGCTTCTGACTAAAGAAGATATTGATGGTAAGGCAGTTGGAACACTGGGCACATTGGGCCATCTATAGGCAGATGCCTGAAGGAACATTAGCATGGTCTAATGAACATCAGCAAGACTCCTTGCTTAGATCAAATACCCTAAAAAGGTTGTGGTGCCATTTTCTAGTATACTTACATTCACATAAGTATGTGACAGATATGGTCTTATGTCCCTCAATAGTTGGAATATATGAGCCTGGGAACCAAGAAGTAAAAATAATATTGGCCTTTTTCACAATGCTTCCCAGTAACTCAGTAGCAGAATGTGTGCCTCCCATTTCTCTACTTGGTTAGAAATTCTGGTCTTCATGGAATAACTCTTCTACCAGGAAGTAGGAACCATAGAAATGGAAGTTATGTCTACAGCCTGTTATTTGAGTGCCTTCGGTTAGAGGACAAGCAGGTAGGTAAGAGATCCAGAGTTTTATGAAGACTTGCTACATAAAAAGATCCTACATACAGAGGACAAGGAAGGTATATGTCTCCAAAGCTGGGGGATTTGCTGAAGTGCTTGATATTTCCATGCTCAGTACAAACGGTAAATGGTAATTGCAGTAATGATGGCCGACAATGGCAAAGAAACTGAAGGATCAGAAGTCTCAGTCACACCACTAAGACAAAACATCAGCCATAGTAATCAGGCCAAAGGTGAAATTGATTTGGAATGGAGGGTGGAAGAGGGAGAAGATGACTATCAGCTGTGGCTTCAGGATGACTGGGGACAGCAGGATATCTAACTGAGCCTACTAAGCTCTGTGGAGGTTGTAGCCTTTCAATCTCCTCTAGACCTCTCCTCAAGCCTGAATTCTGATTTTTTTGCTTTCTGTTTCTCTGATGCTGCAGAGGCTTAAAGGGACTGATTGGCTCTCCCTCCCAGTGCGCGCGCACACACACACATACAACCTGCCCCTAGGAAGGTTTAGGGGAGTTAATGCCTTCAGGCAATGATCTTTTGGTGCGAGGGATATCTGTGGACAAATGCTCCTGCCTTCTATCCCCCGGGGGAGGTTGTTGGGAGGCCTTCTTTACCCTTTTCAGAATGTTTGGGGGAACCATGTGTTATGTATGACCAGGTCTGATGCTAAAGCCTCCTTAGGTTGACTTTTTGTTCTCCTTTTTCTCATTCTCCTGTAGACATGTGGATGAAGCAGACAGACCTAGATCTATGCTCTCACAAACCTCATGGTCATGTGGCAGAGGTAATCATGCAAGAAACTACAATGTGATTAATGTTAGTGGTAAGGGAATTAACTATAGGATGCCGTGGGTGCTACAGGCTACACTGAGAGGCCATGTTATAGGTTAAGGTTTCCTGTAGGGTGGTTAACTTCCAGAGCTACAATTTTATCTTTGATCTCTCCCAAGTGAATGGTGGTTCACAGACTGGGTCACTGGAACAAGGCCCCAGCTGACCTTCTTTCCTAGCCCTGATAATTTGTGTGGTACAAAATGCTTGATATAGCATATGTAATAAGATGAAGAAATATTTTACTCATTTAACACATGATTTGGGAATCCTTTTTGGGACAATTTTTTAAAACTAATTTAACTTCTTAGGAGACTATTCTCAAACCACCTTTCATGGAGGGTTTCTCTGGTTTACGTGAAGTTCTTTTCAGTTCTTAGAGCAGTACTACCTAATAGAAACATAATATATGTCACATGGGCTATTTTAAATTTTCTGTTAGCTGTATTAAAAAGGTAGAACAAAACAATTTTAATGGTATATTTATTGAACTCAGTACAGGAAAAACATAATTTAAACATGTAATCAATGTAGCAGTTATTAATGAGATAGCTTAAGTTCTTTTTTATACAAAGTCTTAGAAATCCAGTCTGTGCTTTGTTTTTCAAGTGCATTTCAGAATGTGGGCATCTTTGAGGGGGCTGCCTGCCACTGTAACTGCACACTTGCCCCCTGACTTCATCTGGCTGTCAACCTTGACCGTTGTATTAGGTTGTATTTCCCCATGAGCATACTGTTGTGAAAGTTGGTTGTTTGGGAAGAGATTCCTGGAAGCACTGGTGAGGCAGCAGGCAAGTGAGTCAGGAAAAGGAAGGGAGTTTAAAAGGGTGTGCTGTGAGGAGAATACCGTTGTGGGTAATGGGTCTCCATCCTGCTGGGAAGCCCTGAGAGAAAGTATAGAATGTACATCTGAGCTACTTCCTTTGAAGTAGAGGAAGCTTGGCTCTTTATCCTTTGACTCCCTTGAGAACCTGTTTTGGTAGAGGGTCCATGGGATGCTGCCTGTGCTGGAAGAATACTCATTGACTTCTTGCAGTGAGAGAGAAAGCACCCTCTGGTGGAACTGTGGGCCCCTGGATAAAAGAGTGTTAGCAAGGACAGGATTGGGGCTCTTATCTGATGACTTGGAGGAAAGATTTAGGAATTGGAGTTTGCCCTGGGATTGTCTTGTCAGGAATGTAGATCATCCTAAATTTGGGTCTCTTCAGAATTCTTAATCTCTAAGGAGAGAAGAACAAAGTTAAAGTTACCGCTAATCAAGAAGTAGCTGTCACATGTAATAGTCCAGATAGGGAGATGTTTGGACAGTGGAGTTTTGTGGTTGAGACAATGTTTTTGTTTGTCTCTGCATTCAGACATGATCAGTGAGTAGTCTTGTGTTTTTGTCCTGGTCCACCATGATCACAGAGTGGGCTTGCCTGATACTGGCGTGCAAGACGTGAGACCAACAAGATCGGCCATTCCTAACTCTCGCCTGTCCTGCAAATTACTTACTGATGAATATTGATATTTCTATATTTCTTCTCTCCTCACAGTATGAGTTTTCTATTGCTGCTACATATGTTCTTGAAAACTTAGCAGTTTAACACCAGTTATTTTTGAGATCAGAAATCTGGCTGTGCACTGGACTGGTTCTCTGTGAGGGTGTCCCAAGGCTGCAGTCAAGATTTTAGTCAGGATTGTCATTTTTTTCTAGAGCTCAATGTCTATCTTCAATTTCATTCAGGTTGTTTACAGAATCCAGTTCTTTGCAGTTATTGGAATGAGGTCACTGTTTCCTTGTTGGCTGTCAGCTGGCAGGGTGCTCTCTGCTTCTAGAGAACACCTGCTGTTCTTGCTAAGTGACTTCCTCTATGTACAAAGCCAACAATGGCTGTCAAATCCTTCTACTGCTTCAAAACCCTGACTTGCTCTGTCTCTGATCTTTAAACCCATATCAAGGGTCTCGTGACTAACTCAGGCCCACAAGGATAATTTTGATTTGCTCATCATCAAGTGATTAGTAACCATACTGATGGAAAAATTCTTTTTGCCATGTTACATTTTTTTTATTCAGATTATTTTGAAAGTCATCCATGTTGTTGTGTTTATCAAAATAAATTTCTTTTTACTGTTGAGCAATATTCCTTTGCATTTATTACACTATTTATCCATTTCACCTGTTAATGGGCATTTGGGTTTTAGTTGTTCTGCCTTAAGCTACATTTGAGCATTCATGCACAGATCTTTGTGAGGACCTGGGTTCTGTTTCTCTTAGGTAAATACCTGGAAGTGGAATGATTTTATCATCTATTTTACTTTTTAAGCTAATGTTAAAACATTTTCCAAAGTAGTTGTATTATTTCACATTCCCAGCAGCAGTGGATGAGAATTCCACTTGCTCCCCAAAGTACATCCTTGCTAAGAAGACTGCAGTGGTCATTCATTGTTATTTTAGCCATTTTAATAGCAATAGCATCCCACTAGGATTTCAGTTTTGAAATCCTATAATGACTAATCCTATTAATCATTTCTTTCACATACTTATTGACTTAAGGAGTGTCTTTTCACCTGCTTTATTGACTTGTGCTGATCTTTGGTGGAGCCTTTGCTCATATCTTTTGGAGATGTTTTTAAATTGGATTTTTTGTTTCTTTTAAATTTTTTTAAAAATTTCAAATATTTTATTTCTTTTTTATTGTCTGTATTTAAGGCCTAAAACAGACAGATGTCTTCATACACATATACATAGTAGAAATGATTACTACAGTCAAGCAAGTTAGCATCTCCCTTGCTTCACATGGAGAGAGAAATTTTTTGTTTTCTTATTGTATTCTGAGAGTGCCTTATGTATTCTCGATGCCAGTCTTTTTATCAGAAATGCTTCTTACAAATGTTTTCCTCCATGCTGACACTCATTTTATCATTCTCTTCATAGTACTTTGTAGAGTAGTAGTTCTTAATTTTGATGTGTCTTAATTGTAAATTAATTATAAATTAATAAATTTATAAAATTTACAAAATTAATACATTTATTTTATATGGATTAATGGATTGTATTTTTTTGGATTGTATTTTTTGTGTTATACCTAATTTGTGTTTGCTTAATTATGCATCAAAAAGATTTTTCCATTTTCCTTTAGAAATTTTCTAGTTTTAGGTTCTACATCTAGGTCAATATTATCCAGTCTGAGTGAACTTTTGCATATGTTGTGAGGTCTTTAGTTTGCCTTTCCTTTTGAAAGTTATTTTCATTGGATTTTCAGTTGTAGGATGACAGATGTTTCTCATTAAATACTTTAAAGATGTGCCTGCACTGTCTTCAAGATTGTATTTTGATTCTTAGGACACCAGTACAACAATTGTACACTTCTAATGGCTCCATGTTGGTAAATTAGGAGACACTACTGCAGCAGAGATTAAATGGCCATTCTTCATCTTTGAAATAAAAACAGTTGCTTCTTATGAACTCCAGCATTCAACAAATCATTCTTGTACTTATTTCAAGAGGAGAAATATTAAAATGTTCATCAACAAATTTTACCTAAAATATTTTTATGGAAAATGACAAGTTTCAATAAATTTACATAATTGAATAAACTAAATATTTATAGTTAGTATCAAAGCTCTCATTTGGCTATAAACTATATTAAAGTTTGTAATTTTAGATCTTTTTAAACTGACATTAACAGAAGTTTTTATTATAATTTTAGTCTGTGGAAATCACACTAAATTTTGGGTAGTTATAATTGCAGTTAAAGGTAATTTTTCTATATTTAACACTAAAAAGCATGTAAAAATCTCAAATCAATGTGTGAAATACATTATGAAGTTCTGCTGAGAAATTAGGCTCTGGAGGTTGAGGCAGGAGGATCATGAGTTCAAAGCCAGCCTCAGTAATTTAGGCCTGTCTCTAAATAAAGTATGAAAAGGTCTGGGGATTTGGTTCAGTGGTTAAGTCCCTCTGGGTTCAATCCCTGGTTCCAATAAAAAAAAATTAATGGCATAATATATAGATTCATTAGTCATACAAAATATAAGATATGGATAAATATAACAAAATATATATTATATACATATAGTTTACATAAAAACTTTTGAAATACATTATATTTTTGCATTTCAAAGAAAAATAGTCAATGAAGAAATTAAAAACTTTGTTCTATTTGATTTGTTTATAACTAATATTGGACTGATGGATGGTAGAAAGATAGAGATACTTATTTCTATTGTGCCTCTACCCTAGAGGAAAATTTTCTATAGTTGAATAAATAAAATTAGATAAATTCTGGAGAGGTATATGATGTGGCTGTTTCCTTTAATCCTGTCAGATATTTGGGTATAAGTCTTAGGGAACTAACTGCTTCTTAAAAGCTAATGTCAAACTGAAATGTAAGCAATGACCTGAAAAGCAATGCAAAACTACAATGACAAGTTAATAACTCTAGAAAAATATTAGCTCACATTTTCATGAGTCATTTGGATTACTAATGATTGAGCACCCTAGTTTCCTTTATTTTATTAAGAGTATTACAATGCATTTCTACATATATACCTGCCTAAAATATTCATGTGCATCCTTTTTGTTCTTATACAAAGGAATAAGAAAATTTAAGAATGGAGTTAAATGTGATGAAGTTTTCTCAGTTTTTTGAATTATTATTAGAAACTTTTTTTTTTTTTTTTTTTTTTACAAAAAAATTGGGCTTAACAGTTCACTGTGAATTGTTTCTTCTTTGAATCATGTATATATTATATGTCTGGTTCCCAAGCTGATTATCCCATATCATAAAAATTTAGTATCCTTCTACTGGAGTTGTTGCTGGGTGATGGTTCATTTAGAAGA
Organism: Sciurus carolinensis; assembly: GCF_902686445.1. NCBI lineage: Eukaryota > Metazoa > Chordata > Mammalia > Rodentia > Sciuridae > Sciurus > Sciurus carolinensis. The sequence goes on from NC_062219.1 coordinate 139,803,758, forward strand.
CATAATCAGGTCCATAAATTGCTAACATGACAGTTGAATTTAAAGCAACTAGCTAAAGTCTCTTTTCCAATAACCCTTAATAGATCTCTTCCCCACCTCTGAAGTTCTTCAAATCAGTTTTAATCACAAGTAAATAATTTGTGACCATGGTTTAGCTGCCTTTAGTTTGACTTCATCATAATAGTCTTTCACAAAATAAGCTCTGTGTGTGTGTGTGTGTGTGTGTGTGTGTGTGTTTGTGCGCCTGCTGTTTTTTCTGTTTACAGTGTGTATCATTTTGATGTGATTTAGGTCTTAGCAATAATGTAAAGCAATTTTTCTTTTAGAAATAGAATGTCTAGCTTTCACACATTAGGCATTTAGAATCTGTGATAGGGCTAATATAGAAAGGGAAATATTATTTCAGATGACTTCTTGTAATCACAGTCTGTTGGATTCATCATCCAAAAAAGAAAACTCTCAGGACTAATATAGCTAGGAGAAAAGTAGTAGCAGTATGGTTAATTTCACTTTAGTATTCCATGATATAGAAGCTGGTGTTCTTTTTTACCTGCCTTTGCTTTTTATTTATTTATTTATTTTTTTGAGAATACCAGGAGTTGTGTGCAAGCTGCATTTTCTCATTGAATACTGTTTAGATGTCAGTATTCACTGAACATTATCTAGCATTATTGCCATTGGCTCTGAGACATGAGTACAGTGTTTTTCTTCCTTCAGAACCAGTGGACTGCCACAGTATGTTCAGTTATCTGAAGGAGTAAGAGTTATCTATTACAGTGCCAAACTTGATCTTTTGCTACCTGTTGGGAATTGACATTCAGTGTGCTTTTGTACTTCTCACCTATCAAACATAGCATCAGGGGTTTCAATTGCTCTTTGTACATTTGAGGAAGATAGTATATTTTGACTGCCTAATTAGCCAACCTGGTCTTGTATTGAATTACCTGTATTGAGCAAGGTAAGCCTTTTTTATTTGTTCTTTTTAGTTATACATGACAATATATTTTGCATATCATGCATACGTGGAGTATAACTTCCCATTTTTGTGGTTGTTCATGATGTGAAACACTATGTGTAAATATACACACATGTATGTATATTATACTATGCACGTGTAGAAGTGTTTAGTGCTTTGGGTACAATGTTAGAGATTAAAAGGTCTTTATTCTGTGGAGTAGGTAATTGTTGGACACTCCTTAAATATACTATTTAAACTAAATCTCACATGCAGTGTTGTTTAGTTATAGTATAAATGATCTTTGACTAGTATACCAAAATGTATACTACATTGAAGTCAAGGGGTCTGAATTCAAATGAAAGGTCTTCCATTTCCAAACTATTAACTGTAAGAAGTTGGCATCCTCTAAAGGTTACCCTCCTTATTTCCCTCTTTGCCAAGTAGATTAACATTTCCCTCCTTAGACCACCATGATTCTTATACCCACTTTTTTTTGGGCTCATTTTATAGCAGCAATCATGGCATTTTGCAGTGTTTATATAGTTCTATCTTCTTCAGAAGGCTAAGAGCTCTTAGAGGCACCATGTTCTATTTATCCTCATGGTCTTATGGTTCAGATCATAACTATTTCTCAGAGACCTATGTGTTAAAGATTTGGTTCCCAGCCTGTGGTGCTATAGAGGTGGTTTAAGAGGAGGGGCTATTTTCTGGGAATTAAGTCACTGGGGATATGACCTTGAAGGAGATATTAGGATGCAAGTCTTCCTCCCTCTATTTGCTTCCTGGCCATACTGAGGTGAGCAGTCTAGTCTACCATGTGCTCCTGCCATGACACACTGCCTCCCACAGGCCCAAAGCAATAGATCCCAGTGACCATGCACTGAAACCCTATGAAACTGTGAGCCAAGTAAACGTTTCCTCCTTATAAGTTAATTTTCTCAGATAATTTGTCATGGGTGATGGAAATGAGCAACATACTGTCTAATGTAATATTTGCCATATAGGGGTTACTCAGTGCCTATATGCTAAATGATTTATAGGTGAGGAATCTGGAATAGAGTCTCTTTAACAACTCTTGATGGTTTGTGCTTATAACTTGATATTTTGTAGATATTTGATACAACTGGTGTGTAATATATTTAGTTGAGAGATTGATTTCTAAATTTATCATTGGATTTTACCAGATAACAAATTCTTGGCATAACTGGGCTTCTCATGGACACCTGAGCTGTGCTATTCCATTGGTTTGTGACTTATTGAAACATTTTATAGTCATTCAGTCGCATTCTGAATCTTAATGGGAGAAAATGACTTTTTAATATAGCTGTTCATGAAGCAAACACTACAATCTGAAGGTTAACTTGCCATACATTTAAAAAAAATATTTCTGATTATTAATCCCGGCATAACTTTGAACATGTTAGTTACTGTCATTGCTAAAATGAACAATGATATGTTTAAAATTATTTTGAAACCCCCAACTAGAATTACATATACAATTTAATTCTGGATTAAAAATGTATAGACTTGAAAAATTAAATGTAATGATATTTAATATAGAAATACAATTTCCAGATTTGAACTTCCTCCATTATTTTGCTTCCCCCACATGTCTGCATATTCAGGGATCTGAACCTTGGAAGAAAGTCAGCAATTTGAGGACTGAATCCAACTCCTGGATTATCTCATTTTCCCTTGTGCTTAATTAGCAATCTATGATCATACTAATGGTCAGAAAAAATGCGTTAGACATGTTTTCTGGCATTTGTAGAATTCTTTAATCACTTTTTTATTTTTTATGTTATTTTATCCTTATGTTTTAATGTTGTCTATAACTTCAAAATGTATTAATACAGTTAAAAATACAAAAGTTGCAAAGCATGTCTCATAAAAGATGGATTACATACTTCTGACTTTATTTGCCTAGTTGTCCTATGAAGCTGAGGGATGAGATTGACCATTTTTCTAGGATGTTGCTGTATAAGAGTCCCCTGCACTGTAGGTATGAACCAGATACTTCCTTAGGATTCGCAACCCCCAGAAGCTCTCTTCCACACAAGAGCACTTTATAGGGCCTTGCCACTCCTTACTGCTGCTGGATGGCTAGAACTGCCCCTTCTTGGTCATCCAGTTCCCCATAAGGAACATTACCATGACAATAGCAGCACATGCTTGTAGGTCAAGGAGATGATTAAGGATCTCTCACGTACCACTGGATAATTAGAACAAAAATAAAAATGTATGAAACACTTCAGGCCTACAGAGTACTATTTCTGTGCCAAAGAAAAAAGACCCAGGGGAAACTGTTTCCTCCATTAAGAGCACAAGATTGGTGTGTATGTTGAGTAGTTGGACAAGAAAATCTTTCTGAGGCCTGACTAGTTTTTGATCTCATGTTTATTTTATAAGATCACGTAATTCCCAGTTTTGCGATGGTGAGAATTGGTGAAACATGCCATTCAGCAAGCTTCCTGAGAGCAAGATTGGTGTCTGGAAACATCTTGAAGCTCCATTACCCTATCACGGTATCTTTTTCATATGCATGTTAGTAGAATGCTTTGATAAATCATAGGCTTAGTCCAGGCCAATAGCTTCACTATTTGTTATGATTTGGGTAAGAGTCCCACAGAGTCCCAACTATTGGTCCCCAGCCAGTGGTGCTACCTGGAGGTGGTAGAACCTTAAGAGGCAGGGCCTAGCTGGAAATCTAGTCATGTGGGAATGTGCTCTTGAATAAGATATTGGGACCCTGGCCTCTTCTGTCTCTTTTTGCTTCCTTGCCACCATGAGGTAGACAGCCCCTACCATAATGTGCCTTGCTTCAGGGCAGTGGTACCAACTAAATACAGATTGAAATCCCCTAAAATATGAGCCAGAATGGACCTTAACTCTTTTTGAGTTGATTACCTCAGGAATTTTGCTACAGTAACAGAAAGCTGACTAACATGCTGTCCTATGTGAATATTATCATGTTTGTTTTTAGTGTGCAGGAGTACACTTACTAATAGTTTTCTTCCTTCTGAGCCTACATTTGATCTGCTTTTCTCTAGCCTAGGTTATGGGCCTTTTCTCCATTTTTTTCTCCAAATTCTATAGTCCTTCAAATCTCGACTCTATTTTTGCATTTTCAATTTAAATACATTAATACTTATTTTAAACAATTTATACATAAGTATCACAGTCTTTTATTTTATATATTGCATATGGAGCTTGTGTGGTTTATACAAAAAGTGATTGGACAGTACAAAGAGTTCCCATATACCCATCTAATAAGAGTAATAAGTTACTCTTATTATCATCTTGCTTTAGCATGGTACATTTATTATAATTGATGAACCAATATTGATACATTATTGATTTAAATCTATAATTTGCATTAGGGGTCATTTTTGGCATTATACACTCTGAGTTTAGACAAATGTAAAATGACATGTACCCAACAGTCCAGTATTAAACAGAATAATTTCACTGCTTTAAAAATCCTCAGTACTCCTCTTATTCATCCTAACTTCCCCTGAATGCTGGGCAACCACCACTCTCTTTGCTGTCTTCATAGTTTTATGTTTCCTAGAAGGTTAGGTAGTTGGACGCATACAGTATGTAGCCCTCCCAGACTGCCATATTTTACTTAGCAGTAGGCATGTAAGTTTCTTCCATGTCTTTTGTGACTTTCTGGTACATTTCCTTTTATCCTTATATAATATTCCAGAGTATAGTTTGTCTATTCACCTATAAAAGAACATTTCTGTTATTTGTTTAAAGAATAATTTTTCCTTTATGCAATTTTAAAAGACCAATTTAATGCACAGGTAGAAACTAAGGCTTATACAGTTTATTATTGTCAGAAACCAAAGAGATTAGCAATTATGTTTGATAGTGAGCCATTCAATGAAAGTTTCTTTAGCTCCAAGATTAATGCCTATATCATATCAGTATATATTTAAAATATTTAAGATCAGTATATGACATTTAGATTTTAAAATATATAAACTTTTATAATAAGTAGAACAAACATTTTCTAAAAGCATGAGAGTACAGACAGAAGTCATTTCTTATGGAGTTTATTGTCTTTATTTAGTCTCATAAAAGTATTAAATGTATGTTTTATTAAGGCTTATATAGTCTGAGACTGTAAAATGGGAATCTAGGGTCATGTGTTTGAGTTGGTTTCCAGTTATCTGAATTTCTTCAATATTGAAGACAGGTTTTCTTAAAGCGTGTTTGAAAATTTCAAGTGATAAGTTTTCTCTTGTAAGTGGCCTGGTTTGACTTTTTTAGATAACTCTAATCATTAGGAAGGTCTTTCTTTTATTCAGCTAAATTCTGTTTTCCTATGATTTTTACCCATTCATTTTAATTCAACTCCATGAATTATAAAGAATAAATTTAATCTTTTCCCCAGTGATAGTCCTTTAAATATTTAAAAGATAGCTATAATGTCACTTTCCATATTAAACTTCTTAAGCACCTTATCATCTTAGACATTTTCTTCTGATTGGTTTTACTGAATGGTTTTGCAGCTCTTTGGAAACATTTTGTGGATGAATACATCCGTATTTCTATTTGTTTATTTATACATTCATTCAGTAACTATTTTTGAGTGCCTGTTGTCTATAAGACACTGTGTTAGGAATTATGGATGTAATGGAAAAACCAGCCACGGCTAGTCCTTCCCTCATGAAACATACAAGAGACAATGACAAAGATTAATGGGTTGGGGAAAGTCACTTTAAAAAGGTGTTCAGGAAAAGTCAGTCAGGGGAAGAATCTCCCTGACTGACTTTTCAGCAGGCATGCTCACATGTGAGGGGATTGAAGGTAGAAAGGAGTTAGCAAATTCTGGGAACTGAAAGAAGACTCCTGAGACTAGGATGCAATGAGAAAAGGTGCATTGTTATAGCTCGAACGTGTCTTTGACTTTTTTCCCTAAGTCCCTCCTCCAAAATCTAGGTTGGAATCAGTGATTCACTTCTAATTAATACAAGGTGGTAGAAGTGATTCCTTGTGATTTCTGAGGTTAGGTCATAGTAAAGAACAGCTTGCACTTGGCTTACTCAGTTTCAGGTGACTCACTCTGAAAAGTCATTTACCATGTTGCTTTTTGAGACTATGGGGAGAATCCTATGGAAAGGAACTGAGTGAGACCTGTACCAGCAACTAATACCAAGTTCTGATGCAAATGAACCATATAAGTGAACAATTTGTGGAGGAGATCCACCTGCCAATTAAGCCTTCAACCCTGGTCAATGTTATATTTCATAACCTCATGAAAGACCCCAGACTAGACTATCCAGATAAGTCACTTCTGAATTCTTGATCCTCAGGAACAATGAAAGATACCACTTTTTTTTACTATTGTTGTAAGCCACTAAATTTTGAGATGATTTTTTTATATAGAGAGCTGATGAACAAGAAATGTGTAGTTAGATGGCTTTTTGGCCTCCCAATTGTGAGACCCAACTAAAAGCATTTTGAAACAATGAGTGGTTATTGTCTCACATCATAACTGCAGAGGAAGGGCAATTTCAATACTAGTCAAGACTGTGCCCCAAACACCATCTTTCTGTGTGGCCATTCTTATTATCATGGTGATGTCACCTCTCAGAACCACAGAACTGTCAGAATTGTCAGCAGTTTCACTCATCTCCTGGACAAAAGGGACATTTCTTCTTCTTTGTCTTTTTGCAGACAAAGAAAATCCCCCCACCTTTTTGTTTGTTTGTTTGTTTTTGAGACAGTGTCTTTTTAAGTTGCTAAGGCTGACCTCCAATTTGTGTTTTTCTGCCTCAGTGTCCCAAGTCACTAGGATTACGGGTGTGTGCCACCATGCCTGGCTCCCCCTCATTTTTGGTGGCCAGAATTGAGTAAAATGTCTTTCTTTCAACCAACATTTGGCAAATGAGATGGAGAGAGCAGGGACTTGGAGACATGCTGATGGACTGGGTGCAGAGCATGAGAAGAACTGGAGAATCAAGGATGACCTAGATTTCTGCCTTAAGCTTAGGAGTCATGGGGGAAAATTAATAGGTCCATTTTGTATCTAAGAAACCCATAAGACATCTGAGTTGAGATGTCAGGCAGCAGTTGGATATTTACATTGGGAATGAAAAGATGGGGTTGACATGTACACATAATCGGCAAAAATATGGTTTTTGAATCCATGTAGTTGATGCCTTGATCTGGGGGCGTGGATGACCATAGCCAGGCTCTGAGGAACTTCAACTCCTAAACTCTGGGGAAAGAAGGAGGAGCTGGCAAAGGGAAACCCATTAAGGTCAGAGGCATGAAGAAAGGCAGAAAAGCAGTGGTGGCAGGGGAGACACAGGAGAGTCATTTCCAAGGAGGGAGTGGTTGTGTTCTGTTTGCCAAAGGTGGAACAAAATGAAGACATAAAGGTGACCTTTGAATTTAGCATGGCATTTTCCATGGGGTGGACTGAGTAGGAAGTGGGATGAAGGAGGAAGCTGGGCAGCCCTTGAATACAGCTCTTCAGGGAAGCTTTCCACAGACCATGGACAGGAGGGAGCTGCTGTAGGGGATGTAGGATCACAGGATCAGAGATTAAGGTAGAAGACTCTGAACACAACTGGGAGCTGATGGCACCATTATCAGAAAGAAGAAAACAGTGATTGATAATGCAGGGGGAGGGAGGAAAAACCGAGGCAGTGAAATCCCAGAGAATAAAACATATACATTTATGCCTATTTGTGCATGATTTTAAGATTAGTTAATTTTTAGAGTACAAATATGATCTTCACTGTGTGGGAATGATAATAAAGGTTGTATTTCGGATGTATTAATAATCTTTTGGTGAGGCGATTTGCAAAGTAGTCAAGAACTCAGATTCCTAGAAACAGATTTTTGGGATTTCAAATTAGCTGTGTGGTCTTGGGGAATTTACTTAATATCTCAGTTCCCCAGCTCCCAATCAGTAAATAGCATCTGCATCATGTGGTTGTCATCCAGGTGACCTAAATTAGTATATGTGAAGCATTCAGAGCAGTTCCTGGTTCATGGTGGATCCTCTGTATGCCAGGCACCTACTTGCTAGTAACTGTGGGGTTTGATTCTCCACTAACTTAGGCTACAGGTGCTGTCTTCAGAAAGATTATTAATTTAAATATTATTGTTATTTCTACATTCTTTTTAGATTTTTATGTGTAAAACTTAAAAAGGTATCATATATAGAGGCGTAACTTGGATAGAAAATGAAATTACATTTCCAATCATAGTTATTCAAGTATTGATAATAAATGAGCTATCAGTATTTGATATTTATTATGTTTTGGTTGTTGGAACACTTTCTTTGAAAATTATAAAAATATAAAAAAAATTGATAGCTAAATATTCAGCAGAAAACATTCAGAGAATATTTGGGTGGGGCAGCTAAGGTACTGAATTAAGCTACATAGTGTGAAATGGAAAATCGATACCAATCTTGTTCTATTCAAGCAGCACTTCTTTCCCTCTCGCCGAATGTTAATTCCCACCCAAGACTGACTAGCAGTTTTCAGGAGTCTGCAAAGGTAGAGCATTTATAGGAATTAATACTCTGTGGGTATACAACGTGGAGACCCTGAAGAACTAAAAAAGCATGAATAAATGTATTCCAATTATAGGCTAATGCAGGTAATGGGTTTATGGTACTTAGAGGTCTGGATCCGTTCTCTGACAGCCTGCAGACACGAGGGGCCCCTCATGGCTCGCCTGCAATGTAGGCATTATGGAGTGATTTTTACTTTACTGCCTTTTCCATCAGATCATCCCCTTTCTTTCACACACAAGGTTAATTCACTTCTTGATCACATTATTTCCTCACTGCTCTTTGACAATATAAAAATTCTGAGTGGACAGCTCAATCCCTCTTCCATCTCAGATTTGATTGTTATGGTATTGCCTGGCGTCCCTCAGAGGCCTCCAGCAGCCTTTTCTGCACTTTATGACACTTAAATGGCTCGGCTACAATTTCTCCATCTATTCACGAAATGCTGTTAATAACTCATTTCCAAAGAGGCCCTTCTTTATGTCTTGGCATTAAAGGAATTTTTATTAGGTGCCAGGATAGGTGACACACAGCCCCAGTAACCAAAGAGTTAATTAATCTGTTGAAATTTATTGCCTTTTATACTGCACTCAGTGTGACAGTCCCTAAGAGAAACAGATACTATATTTACAGCCTGGGTTGAAATATTCAGTAATATAGTCTGCATACTGACCTCCTCCATCAGTGTATGCCTTCTGCTGGAACATCCATTCATCACAGAAGATGAATTTGTGTAATCTATCTTCTTTCTTATTCTGAGATTCCAATAAATATTGAAATAATAATTTATTGATTACCTTGCAATATAAATGTATAGTAAAGGCACCCAAGACATTTGCATGGTAATGCATTTTGGATGTTCTTGGCATTCTCTGGGAATGCAGGGAAAGACTGAGGGAGGAATGGCATGGGATACTCAGTGGGTGCAACACCAAACTAATTTTTTATGTGTAGAGAGGAAGGAGAAGGTTGTTTAGAACTACCAGAAAAACATAACCTTAGTCACCCTTATTACGTTCTCCAAGAAACATGAATATTTATTGATTAGCATATTAGCACTTTCATTGTTCACTATCTCCAGAATATTTTCAGTCACAAATAATTTTCTTGGGCCATGATTTCATTTGTAAAGCCACCTCCTGCCTGGACTTAATTCAGACAGATATGACAAGGATATAGTATGTGGAATGCTATCTTTATGTGATACTATTGAAATCTTCTGTGGTTATTTTATTAATTCTTCAAGCCAAAGTGTGGATATCCTAGGACTGTACTTTGGGTAGTGCTTTGGATTCATGACCTAACTCTAAATTTAGTTGCACAATTTTCATGAGTTCTTATTTTAACTCATAGATTTGTTTGTTTTGTAATGATTCTAGGGTCATAATAAGTTTTGTATCATTTCTGATTTGATCCAGAAACACTGAAGAAGAATATGAAAATGTTATGTGACATTGAGATGCATGCTTAATTTTAAAACCTCTTAAAGTCTACTTTGATGTATTTTCAGTATGTTTATGTGTGTTGGGTAACGGAGAGCTGAGCGACCAGAATTTTCTAGTCTGTTTTTGTACGACTGCCCCCAGCGTTACATGTTAGAGTTTGTTATGTGTTCCAGTCTTCCAGTTGAATCCAATCAGGCACAGTTAATGTAGCCCATTTCTGGTCTCCATAATAATTTATCTCAGTTTTAGGCAACTCTATGGTCAGGATAACTGCAGATTGGATGAAATTCTAATGTGTGGTATTTATTTTCTAGTGCTTTACTGATAAGGTTAACCAGATGGTGAAATGTAATAGCTTGGAAGATCTGGTTTTGATATACTACAGTAGATCTTTTACAGAATGATAATGAAAAAGTAAAGTGAACAGAGCTTTTTAGATTCTCTTCTTGGTCATGGAATTGAAAATATTCTTTTTAGAGGAGAGAGAAATATCCATTGTAATTCTCCTGACATTTAAACCACTTGGCTATATAGTTTTTAAAAAAGACAAACTATTTTGAAAACATTGCCATAAGTTTTATGTAGATTTATCTCACATTTCTAAAACATGAAAAACTAGGAATTTTTAATGTCACCTGAAACAGTGCTTAGGATGTGGATTTCAAGGAAAATGTCTTTTCTTCAGCAATATAGCAATGATGACACTAGTTAACACGTATATTCCTCCATGTCATTGCATTTTGATGAACCTTCAGATCAGTGCCTATCAAACATTATTACAGAATCAAGCAATCCTGAACTTTATTCTCCTCTAACACTTGGCTATTTGGGCATAGATCTTATTCTTTGAAGATGGACAATATAGTTTTTTCATTTCTTTTGTTTTTTACTGATTTGGATTATTTAAATTACAGATATAGATATTTAAGTGTCTCACAAAGGAATTATATGGATGCATTAGACTACAGCTATTTCTTTGGTGATTAGGTTTGAATGAGATGGCATATTACCTCATAATTGTTCTACTTTTTTTTTTTTGGTTGCTTTTACTTCTAAGTATTAATGGTTGCTCCTTGTTCTGCTCATATAAAGTTACATTCTGATTTAAGTTCTCCCTGGTGTTTGGCTAATTGGACTATTCACTTAAAGTATACTATGTTTTATGACTTTATCTTCCATGGTATTTTACATTTTGATATGGCTGATTCTAATTCCTGTTCCACAGTAGCATAATTTCCCAGTAGCATAACCTTGGGAATCCATTAAATTTGGCCTTTAAAACACAGCTTTGTTTTTTTCCACACAGTGTGAAAAGCTGTGTGTGAAACACCCACGTTGACTCTTTTCCCTTTGTATAGTAATGCTGCTTTTTCTCCCTTCTTAATTCAAATCAGTGCATCAGACTATTTATTTATTAAGCATTCGTTACTGTCACGTTTTGTATTAGGTACTAAATTTATGAAGTTGAATAGGCATAATTGCTACTCTCAAGCTGTTCAAAGTCAAAATTCTATCACTTGAGAGAAAAGTAGCAAATGGTGATTTTCAAAATACCTTTTCTCCCTGTATCACATTAAATCCTTAACTTGGGACACTTGACATTAAAGAAGTTTAGAAGCAAGCTATTTATTGAGAATTCACTCAAGGGTGAACACTTGGTTAAACACTTAAGATGAATATGGTCATTCTTCAGTATCCCCAAGACACAGGTTCTAAGACACACCCCAATCCCGCCCCTGGAGATAGGAAAATCCCCTGATGCTCACATTCCTTATCTAGAATGAAGTAGCATTTGCACATAAACTCTGTACATCTCAAAGTGTACTTGAAATCCAATCTAAGTTGCTTCTAATGCTTAATACAATGCAAATACTATGTGAATAGTGGTTACCTTATATTGTTTAGGTAATAATGACAAAAATCTGTACATGTTTAGCGCAGATAGAATTTTTTTTCCATCCACAATTGGTTGAATATGCACATGCAGAAACTTAGATATGGAGGGCTGACTGTACTTTACTAAATCTTACCAAGCCTCCAACGCAAGTACCATATTGTATCAGCCCCATTTTAGTAATGAATGAAGTGAGTTGCAGAAAAGCTAGGTGGCCTGCCCAGGAGGCCTTGAAATGCAGTCACCCAAATGTTAGAATGAACCCCTTAATATTCTCCCTGCTCTGCAGAAAGACACATAGGTTATTAAGAGTAAAATTATTCATTCTTATTATGTATTGGTCAGGCATCATTTATGAAATTCTTTTTTGAGAGTGTTGCAATGCCCCTCTATCATATAACAAGTCCCCACATTATGCTGAACTGTTTCTAGGTTCTGTGTATCCTAGATAATCTGTATTATTCCTTTGGTTTGCCTATTCCTGCCCAAGTCCCCAAATTTTCATTATTACAATTTTACACAAGTTGTAATGCCTGATTAGATAAAGAAATCCAGACCTTTGAACATGATTAATAAACAGGTTTTGTGTTGTGTGGGTTTGAATTAAGAAGGGAAGGGAAAGTAACATTACTATCTAAAGGAAAAGAGTCAACATGGATAATATGCCAGAGTTTTCACATACATATATGAACACTGTTGCTTCCTTTCAAAATTTGTTTTCTGATTTTGGCCCCTTTTTGCTTAATTTTTATTGTGAATTTTATTATACATATAAAAGAATACATAAAAATTCATGTCCCACATAAAGAATAAAAATAACAAGAGCCATCATGAATCATGACCTAGGTCAAAAATTAAAGTATTGCCTTGTATAATAATACAAGTTGATTTCATTTGCTTCCCAACAACTTACTTCTATGTATGTAGTAGGTAATAGAATTATGGTAATAGGATTATGGTTTTTGTGTTCACTTTTCCCTTGCTTTTCTTTATAATTTTCCTATGTGCACAAATAATACATGATTTAGATTTACCTACTTATGATATTTGCATCATGCCAACAAATAATATACATTTTCTCTAAGTTTTTCAGATTCGTATGTGTTGATGTAAATAGATGTGACTTATTTTCACTGTATAATATTCCATTGAATGAACTGTCAATTGATTTGGTGCTCATTTCAGGTTTTGCAGTTCTGAGCAATGCCCTCACCACCATACTCATGTACACATTCTTGTATGCATGTCCAGGAGTTTCCCCAGGTGTAAACTTACTAGTGGAATTGCTGAATCTCAGGGTAGACCCATGTTTACATTCATCCAGTAATGTTAAACTGTTTTCCAAAGTGGTTGGATCAAATCATAAAATCATCCGCAGTATTTGGGAGTTCCGGTTGCCATCTTGCTAACAGGATGTAGCCTGAATTTTAATGTTTTTTTCCTAATACTTTGATATAAAACAATATTTTATTATGGACAATTTTATCTCTCTGATTAATAATCAGAGGAATCAATACACATATTTTTTTTCTCTTCTGTGAAGTACCTGCCCAAGTTATTTTAAATTGGGTTGTCTTTTCTCCTTAATTCCTTTATATATTCTTGATGTAAGTTCTTTGTCAACTGTAGGTAATCCAAATATCTTCTTTAGCTTAGAGTTCATATTTTCACCCTATGGTATCAGATATCTTTGAATTTAATGTACCTTAATTTATCAATATTTTCTTTCTAGGTTACATTTTCATGTCTTGTTTAAGAAATACTTCCTACCCTACATCATAAAGATATATGCTTATATTATCTTTTTAAAGTTTTATAGTTTTGTCTTTCACATTTATTTTCAATCAAAAGTTATCTAGTAACTTTTTCTTTTTAGTATGTGTGTGATGTAGGAATTTTTTTCCTATTTTTTTTTTTAATTTTTATTTTTTTTTGGTATTGGAGATTGAACTCAGGGGCACTTTACCACTGAACTGTATCCCTAGCCCTTTTTATATTTTGTTTTGAGACAGGGTCTTGCTAAGTTGCTGAGGACCCTGTTAACTTGCTGAAGCTGGTCTCAAATGTATGATCCTCCAGCCTCAGCCTCCTGAGAGTTGGGATTAAAGGCATGTGCTATGGTGCCTGGCTAATGTAGGAAATTGAATAAGATAGGGATAACTTAAAATGTACAATAAATGTTCAATAGCTTATCCTTTCTCCACTGATCTGAAGTCCCAGATCTGCTATAAGTAATTTAAAACTATTTTTACCTAGATTTGTTTCTGAACTTTCTATTCTGTTCCATGACTCTATTTCCATATCCATATATTTATGCCATAGTTTTTAATTATATAGCTTTATAAGATGTCAAATATATTAGCTTAGAACTCCTTCTCAACTTGATGGATATTTGTGGAATTTGTCTTTCTAAATAAATTGCAAAATCAAGTTGAAATTTCAAGAGTAAAATCAGCAACAATAAATCTTGTTGGGATTTGGATTGGATTCTTGATAGAATAATTTTGGGAGAATATGCATCCTTATGATATTGTGTTATCTTAGTCAGTTTCCTGTTACTATAACAAATACTGGAGATAGTCAACTTACAGAGAGGGAAGGTTTATTTTTATTCACAGTTTTGAAGGTTTCAGTCTGCTTGGTTGGATGGTTGGTTTTGGGTCTTTGGTGGGATGGCACATCATGGTGAGAGTGAGAGGTAGAGCTGAACTGCTCCCCATATAAGCCAGGGGGCAAAGAGAAACAGGAAGGGGCCAGAGTCTCACAACCCCTTAGGAGGCAGAGCCCCCACGATCTGAAGACTACCTCCTGGGTTCCCTAACTTAAAGGTTCCACCCCTTAACAATAATGCAAACCTGGGGCCTAAGCCTCTAACACATGGACCTTTGGGGAACGATCCATATTCAAACCATCCGAACATGAAATGTCTATTTACTTTGGAATCTCTAATCTCTCAGTTAAACTTTAAAGCTTTATCCATACAGGCATTCTTATGTTTCCTTGGATTTATCTCTGAGTACAATTTATTTCTCCCTTTCTAAACAAACTGTAAAATCAACCTGTAATTTCAAGCTGCCTTGGGCCACCAGGAAGAGGCAAGAAAGGATCTTCCCTTTTAGGTTTATGAGGGAACATGCCCTGCCAACATGGTGACCTCAGACTTCTGACTCCTTGAACTATGAGAGAATAAATTCTGCTCAGCCTCCTTGTTTGCGGTGCTCTTTTACGGCAGTCCTGGTGAACTAGTATAGTCGCATCCTACTGCTGAATGCGATTGGATATTTAGCTTATGAATTTGCATCAGTATTCATGAGTAAGATTGCCTCGTATGTCCATGTGTTTCAGTGTGTGTGTATAGTGTCAGTATCAAGGTTGTGTGAGACTCATAAATGAATTGGAGGAGAGTCCTTCCTTTTATTTTCTGAGAGTGTGACTCAGATTTGCCTTTTGCTTAACTATGTGGTAGAAGCCCATGTAAAACCATCTGGGCCTGGTGTTTTTATTTGTGGGATAATTTCTTTAATGGTAATAGAACTATTAATAGTCTTTTATTCTTGTGTTTGATTTGGTAGACTGTATTTTAATGAAATTTACCCATTACATGTATTTACATTTACTGGTATAAAACTGTTCACAATATTATTTTATTATGCATTCAATCTATGCAGTATCTCAAATTATGTCCCCTTTTTAATTCTCAATATAATATTTAAAATCTATCTTTTATCATGATTATGCTTGTCAGTGGTTAATGAGCTCTTTTCAAAAGAACTTATTTCTTGTAGTTCATTTTTCTACAGTATGCTTATTTTCAATTTCATTAATCACTCACTTTCTACATTCTTTGGATTTATTCTGTGGTCCTTTTTATAAGGTAGTACTTAACATAATAAATTCCCACTTATGACTGCTTTATTAACCATATTGCATTAGTTTTTATTTTATAGTACATTTGTTATTATTAAATCTTATTTTCCAATTTCATTGTGAATTCTTATTTGACCCATCAGAGGATTTACAATTTCTTATCATGTGTTACTTCCTTTGTTATCTTTTGTTCTACAAGTTAAGATAATTTCATTGTCACCAGGAAAGTTTCTGTATGATTCAAGTTCTTCACAGTTTGTGGCAGCCAGTTGTGTGCCGTGGTTTACAGTGTTCCAGAGCCCAGAGTCCTGTGTATGACTGTGGAGACTGTACACACTGTCTTGAGACACAGGTGCAATTCCATATATCTATTAGCAGAAGTTTGTTAGTTGAGTGATTCATGACTTCTGTACCTTTATTATTCAATAGGTGGCTGTGTTAAAATCTTTCACTATGGTCGTGGATTTGATAATTTAACTTTAAATACTTGGAGGATATATTATTAGGATTTACATAAGTTTAGATTTGTTGGATCTTTCTGGTGAATGGAACTTACAACCAATGTTCAGCAACCTCTTTATCTCTGATGATGTGTTTGGCTTTACAGTCAGTCCTGGTTAATGTTATAGTTATGTCAATTTTCTTAACAAAAATTTTTCCTGTTATTATGCTTTCTGGTTTTCTGTGTCACTATGTTTTAGGTGTGTGTGTCTTTACTTTGAGTTTTATTCCTATCTGACCGTCTTTGTCCTTGATCTGAAGGGTGTAGTCCATTTACATTTATTGTATTATTAATTCATTTAGATTTGGTTGTCTTTGCTTTTTATTACGTCTTGTGTTTTCAATTGTTGTATCTCCAACTCCTTACCTCCTTTTGGGTTAATTTCTTTGTTTATTCTTGTTCAATTTTTCATTTCAACTTCTTTGGAAATTATCCGTTCTTTATCTGTTTTTCAATTCATAACCTCGTTAAATTAACATGCATTCTTAAAAAAACCTTAATATTATTCCCTAGTCCTCAATCAAGTAGACATCTTAGAATATGTTAATTTTGTCATTATCCTTTGAAATTATATGCTGCTTTCAACAGGTATTTTAATTCTAGCTAAATGACAAGTTATTATTCCTTCATTTTTTCAGTTTTTAACTTTTACTCACATATTTTCTAATTGCTTTTCTTACTAATAATTTTTTCAGAGTTGTCCTTTTTTTCCAGGGTTCATTTCATTTCTGCTCATAAATTCCTGATAATGACCTTTATTGAAGATCTTCTGATAGTAAACTCTAGCTTTTTATTTGATATTTATTTCTCCTCCATTGTTTAATGATAGCTTGAGTATAGAATTTTACATTGGTAGTGAAGGAGACTATTTCCACAATGAATAAAAATGCTCAAAATGAAAGTATAACACATTTTAGGAAAGAAGTAGAAATTATGACAAAGAACTAAATGGAACACCTAGAACAGAAAATAAAATATTTGAATTAAAAATAATCCTTAAAGGGTTGTAGCAGCATATTTGATTTAAAACCCATGTTGGTTTACTTGAAGATTGATCAATATAAATTATATAATATGTACATTAGAGAAAAATGATAAAAAATTTAACAAGTACTTTATGAGACTGTTGTAGCTATTTTGAAATGACAAATGGACCTCCTTACCCAAAATTTGATTCAGATGTCAAGATTAATGACACCACACCAAGAGGGTATGAAAAGGCTTATTGTTCACATAACAAGGCTGTTTAGGAGGCCTAGGCAGGCCTCCCAACCTGGTTTGAAAATGACTAAAGAGAATAAGGTAAGTGTAATAGTTTTTATCTCCTGCTGGTGCCTGATGAAGGAGCACCAATGCTTTCTTATCAGTTTGTACATATGTAGGGCAGAAAGTGAAGAAGGTAAGGTGAGCCTTAAAGCTTTCACCAATTACATAAATCTCAAAACATGTAGCAAGGGACTGGGGATGTAGCTCAGAGGTAAAGTGCCTGCCTAGCATATGCAAGGTCCTGGGTTCCATCCCTAGTGTCTCACACACACACATATACACCACACGAAGGAGCTGGACAAAGAGGTGGGTTTGCCAGTCACATGGTATATGAGTCAGGGTCCAATCAGGAGAAGAAATCACAAAGTAAGTTAAGCTGGGAAAGTGTACTCTAAGGAATTATTAAGCATCAATAGGATAGTAATTGTATGGATGTCAAGGGAACTTTAAAGGACACCCTAGGGCTGAGAGAGAATACCCAAGGAATCACAAAGTTGGAACAAGGGGCCTTCCCCATACTTGGAGTTAGACTTTATTGGAGGAGGTATCATTACAGCCGACGGGATGGCAGAAAATTCACTGGGTTGCTCTAGTCAGAGCTGGTCCAGTTTTCAGGCAAGTAAGAAACTAATCTCTAGCATGCTGGTGAGCTGAAGTTGGGGGGATGGTATGTATACTGAGGGAGTAGGACTGCTACTTTGAGCATATGAAGCCTTCCAAATCTGGTGTTCACATTGGGAGGGCCCATGGTAAGGCAGTAACTTGGACCAGGTTGTGGCAAAGAGGCTGATAAAAGATTGCATGTTCTAGGTACCCAGCTGGGGCATATTACTGGGTGCTCTCTACTCTTACAGGCACTGTTTGAAGAGTTATAAGAGAGAGCAGGAGTAAGAAAAGAAGTCTCTGTACCTTCAATGTTTCTCTAGCATCCTTTAGTAATAAATTTGCTTAATCCACTATTAGAGAGAAAGTTTTGAAGGATGAATTTGGTCATTATGGCTATAAACTGATAATTGGCACACATGGTAAGACTATGTCATAGTTTTCTTCTTGTTTGAATGTATAATGTATGTTTGAACAAACCAAAGTAGAATTTAATTTTTAAAATCATCAGATTTTTAAAGGACAATGAATATTGGTGAAATATTTCAACTACAAAAATGTAGGAATCATTGACCTAGACCAAACTGATATTAAAATATCAGAGTCACATTGGAATTCTTCATTTATTTCTGCATTTCTGCATTTTTCTCTTTAATTTCTGCTCATAACGGTTTTAAAAAAGAAAATGAATATAAATGTTTTTGCCCCAATAATTCTCCCTATGTAAACCTCACTGACACTATGGTATAATAGAGGTTTACTATTTTTGGACAATGATGATATTTCTAGGTCCTGACTCAAAAAAATCTAGAACCAACCTGACCCTATCACAGTCAAGGGAAATCTGGAAGTCTAGGCTTCCCACTCAGAATTTGCTGAGGTTGGCTCAGATAGAGGTGTTTTTCACAGTGTTTGACTTGAATAGTGTGTAGTTGCCTAAAAGTTGTCTACCTTATGAGGCTACCACTCTTTTGGTCATTTGCTTAGAGAATATGAGCAGACTTGTCTTGCGGATTTTTGATCATTTGTTATTTTTCCATGTGGACTTTTTTGGTTTGTTAAAGTCTCTAGCACTCATTTTAGACATGTTAATCAAAAAGAAAAACCAGACAACTGACTTCCCTGCTCTTCCTTGGGTCCCAAGGTGGTCTGTCTTCTTCTCTCCTGTATTTCAAAGTCTTCCTATGTTTGCTTTATAAGTGACTTTCATGGTTTCAAGCTGTACCCTGTTAAAGTAATGTGGAGAAGTGTATTTATTATATCTTTTCCCAGAAGCAGAGAGCCTGCCTGGTAAATTTTGAATGGATATTGGGCAATATACATTTTGTGTTTTCAATACTGATTTTTTTTATAGATCCAAATAACTTTTATTCTGAACTCTTGAATTAGGGAAGCATGTATTCTACAAAATAAAATTAGAACTCCCACTGCACAATTGCAGAATAGTGGGTTTCGTAAAGTGGGAGGAAGAAACAGAACAAGAGAAATAAAGCTGAATGGTTAACATTAGATTTTTCAGGTTACTTTTTGGGTAGGATTAAAGTTGGGTAATGTCTTATTACCTTGACTCAAGTGGACTGGAATCTCCTGTCTTCAAGAAGAACTAGTCTGTTTTGGGATCTATCTTCCTAAATCTGATTATGTGTTTCTTTTACTTTTTAAATTTTTTATTTCTTGTTTTTAATTATATATGACAGAATGTATTTTGACATATCATCCATATATAGAGTATAACTTCCCATTCTTGTGGTTGTACATGATGTGGAATTACACTGGTCATGCGTTCATATATGAACATAGGAAAGTTATGTCCAACTCATTCTAGTGTCTTTCTATTTCCATTCCTCCTCCCTTTCCCTCACCCTGCCCTGTCCAATCCAGTGAAACTCCCCTCCTTCTTCTCTCCCATCCCTGCCTATTGTGAATCAGCACCTGCATATCTGAGAGAACTTTGGGCCTTTGGTTTTTGGGGATTGGCTTATTTGATTTAGCATAATAGTCTCTAGTTCTGTCCATTTACTAGAAAATGCCATAATTTTATTCTTCTTTATGACTGAGTAATATTCCACAGTTTCTTTATCCATTCATTTGTTGAAAGGCACCTAGATTGGTTCAATAGCTTTGCTATTATTGTGAATTGAACAGCTTTATGATGTGGCTGCGTCAACATGATATGCTGATTTTAAGTCCTTTGGGATACTGAGGAGTAGGAAAACTGGGTCAAATGGTGGTTCCATTCTAAGTTTTCTGAGGAATCTCCATACTGCTTTCCAGAGTGGTTGCACCAATTTGCAGTCCCACCAGTAATGCACGAGTGTACCTTTTTACCCACATCCTTGCCAACATTTATCGTTATTGTATTCTTGATAATTGCCATTCTGATTGAAGTGAGATGAAATCTCAGTGGTTTTAATTTGCATTTCTCTAATTGCTAGTGATGTTGAACATTTTATCATATATTTGTTCACCAATTGTGTTTCTTCTTCTGTGAAGTGTCTGTTCAGTTCTTTTGCCCATTTATTGATTGAGTTATCATTATTTTTTTTGATGTTAGGTTTTTTGAGTTCTTTGTATATGCTAGAGAGTGATGCCCTATCTGAAGAGCAGGTGGCAGAGATGTCCTCCCATTCTGTAGGCTCTCTCTTCACATTCTTGACTGTTTCCTTTGCTGTAAAGAAGCTTTTTAGTTTGATACCATCCCACTTATTGATTCTTGATTTTTCTTCTTGAACTTTGGGAGTCTTGTTGAAGAAGTCAATTCTGGCCAATTTGAGAAACTTTTAACTGATGTAAAAATTACATATATTTATGGCATGATGTTTTGAAATATGTAAACATGGTGACATAGCTAACTCTAGTAAATTAATATATGCATTACCTCATATTTTTGTCAATTCTGCTCACCTCAGGGTAGCCGGGAAACAAAAAGAGAGAAAGGAAGAGAACAGTGTCCCCCCGTGAGTTAATTTTCTTCCACTAGGCCTTATATCTTGAAGGTGTTATTACCCTTCAATAGCACCACAGGTCTTTCAGGACATCTAAGAGCTAAACTGCAGCATAGAAATTCTATTTGTTTCTTTTCTTAAATTGCCTCTTGTTTTTCATAATTGCCATTCTTTTTGTTTTGGTTCTATTACTTCCTTTATATATTTATTAATTTTAAAAGACTGTGCCTATTTTATGGCAATTTTCAGGCCATGTGATATATAGAGGTCCCTTGTATATTTTTGTGGAGTTGAGTATACCTGTTTTGTGTTCCTTCAGTAGATTTTCAGCATGAGCCTCAGAACATGAAATTTAGTGGAGCAACTGGTTACTAATTTATTGTCTCTATTTATTATGCCTACATGGCTTGTACCTTCTGGTTGTTCTCATGTCACGCCACGCTTTATTTTGAATTTTCTTTCTTCCTCAGCCTACTCCCAGTTTTATAACTTTTTGTGGTTTGAAAATCAGATGATGGAGTGTGCGAGAAATCTATTTAAAATGCAATTGCTTTTGGAAAGGGCCTTGAACACCCAGGGGCATTCTTTACCTAGACATGTTGATGTGTTCCAAAGAGGTGAAGTAATCTGAAATCTGAATTTTAGTTTTTATTAAAATGTTAATGATTTTGAAATCAGAGAATTGTTATGTGTTAGGAGACCAAAAGAATAAATGTAACTGCTAGACTTTCTTTTCTTTGTAGATGTGAAAGCAGAGGCTCAACATATGTTTTAGGTCACATAAGGTGTTAAGTCCTGAAGTTGCTGTTCCAGTAATCATTAGCTTCTGTTATTACTTATTGATAGTCTTACAGTGACCCCCCCCATATTGTTGACCTCTTCTGAACTCACCTATTTGAAAATTTTTGCTAGTTCATAACTAAGTATAAAATCTCATTTGCCCATATTTTCCCATATATTTTAAAATAAGAATGAGCTATCTTCTGGTTCAGTCAATAGAACACAGGAAGTACAAATCCAGAAAATTCTTTCCTACATCAGCATTTTTACTCTAAGCTGCAGACCATGCTGTGTGTTGGGGCTCCAACAATACTCCAAACAATAATCATGGAGTTATTGGTTGAAAAAAAATTTAGAGATGTTTTTCATTTTCAAAAATAAAATAGCATAACTGAGAAGCTTTTCTCCTTCTAACCTTCTAAAGCTTTTACCTTTCTTCCACTACTAGGCAAAATTGTTTTTATGTTGTGTCATGCATCAAAATGCTCTAATGTGCTTGTTGAATAACTAAATGGATGGTTGGTGAGTAATACAAGATTTTGAAAGAGTCAAGACATTTTTGAGTCTTGTAAAATTTTGTTACCATACTATTATTGTTATTTTTTTGTATACCACAAATCAAATAAAGAAAAACAAATACAGCAAAGTTGCTAAATTTTTAGCTTTAATGTAACCCATAATTATAAATTTATTATTAAAAGCTAAAGGGAAAACTGTAAAAATTCAGAATATTGATTCTGGACTACAGAAAATAGGTATATATGTGTAAGGCTTGACATTTGCAGATTGACAGATAAAGCACCTAGTGCTTAAATATTTAAAGAAAAAACACAATTTAAATGAGGTTAGGCTATATTAATGCAAGCAGAATATGAATAATGGTTATTTCATTTGTGCCCTGGTCCATTAACCACTGACCTTATGTTATTTATACTTTCTGAACTTCAATTAAATCATCATAAAGGAAAAGACTTTAAATATCTGTTCTCCAAGCTGTGATTCTACTCTCTGAGAGCTATCCATTTCTACTCATGTTCCACATAACTTATAGTAATTGTCTTCATTTTCTCCTTTTAGACCTTCTTTATGTATTTTCTTGCATTTGAATAACTTTTCACTTTCTTTCTCTGTATAATTGGTAAAATGGTATTTTAGAATGCCTAAACATTTCAATTACTCTGAATGTTACATTGCTGAGATGCTAAGAAAAACTTGGAAAGAATTCAAAATTTGGAAAGTTCAAGTAGAAAACACTTATTTAAAAGTTAAGAAGACTTGATCTTGCTTCAGATTAGTCACCAACTTCAATACTAGATAAATTACTTACTATTCTACTTGTGAAATGGGAATAATTATTTTCCATATGTCATTTGTTGAAAATAACATGAAGATAAACAGGTAAGAATATTTTACAAATAAATGTTTTTACTGAGCAGGAAGCAGAAAGAGGAGGCAGAACTTGAAAGAGATAATAAGAATAGATTGAGGATAAATGACAGAATAATGGGATCAAAATGCATAGTAATGAGTTTCAGCCAAATAAATATAAAACAGTAATTTAAAATCACTTTGGAGGCAGCTAGGAGCAAAAGTGATGTTGTCGATAATAGAAAAATAAAGCAGATAATGAAGAAATATGAAATGGTCCGAAGAAGATGAAAAGGTAGGAATGAGGAGGTTCTAGGAGGTAGATAAGGAGGACAGAGATGGGAAAGCCAACATTTCCATCTTTGAATGTTTGAAAGATAGGGGAAGAAATCTGTAATACACCACGATTATAGAATAAAGGGAGCAAGACCACATGCTCATCTCAACAAATGCAGAAAAAAAAACCCAACACCTTTCAGTGAAAAAACAACCAAGCAAGCAAACAAAAACAGGAATGGAAGGGAAACTCTATAACCAGATGAAGAGTATCTCTAAAAATTCCTCAGCTGACATCATTCTTAACAGTGAAAGACTGCAAACTTCCCCTTAGATCAGGAACAAGGGAAGGATGTCCACTCCCACCACATTTATTCAACATTGTATTGGAAGTTTTAGCTAGAGCAATATTAGTACGAAAAAGAAATATAAGTTATTAATATAGAAAAGGAAGAGATAAAATTATTCCCATTTCCAGATGTCTTAATCTTACACCTAGAAATCCATAAGACAATGCAGGAGAAACTATTAGAGCTAATAAATGAGGTTAGCAAACTGCAGGATACAAGATCAGTGCACAAAATAATGTATAACTCAGTACGCTAGCAATTTCAAGTCACAAAAAGTTAAGAAAGCAATAGCATAAAAATCCTTAAGACTACATAAGAATAAATGAGGACTTGTATACTGAGCCGGACAATACATTGTTGAAGGACATTAATTAAGACTTAAATAAGTGGAAACACATCCTGTATCCATGGATTGGAATGCTTCGTATTCTTAAGATAAAATGTGCTCCAGATTGACTTTCAGAGTCAATATAGTCTTTGTTAAAATTTTAACTTTTTTTTTTTTTTTTTGCAGTGCTGGGGATTGAACCCAGGGCCTTGTGCTTGCCAGGCAGGCACAAAATTTTAACTTTTTTTAATATAAATAAACAAACTGATCTTAAAATTCATATGAAAGGGTAAATGTTCCTGCATACTCAAAACAATCTTGAAAACGAGCAAAGTTGGAGGACTCATTGACTTCAAAACCTGTAACAATGTGATGATATTGATTAAGATTTTGTTATTGGCCTAAGTACAGACATACAGTTCATTGAAAGAGGATTGATAGTATAAAAATACATTCTCATTTATGCGGTCAATTGATTTTTAATCAGGATGTTAAGACCATTCAATAAAGACAAAGTCTTTTCAAAAATACTTGCAAATCATATATCTGATAAAAATCTAGCTTATAAAATATATAAAACTCCTATAACAATAATAAGCAGATGAATAATCCAATTTAATGGCATGCAAAGGTTTTGAATAGACATTTCTCCAAATAAGATGTACAGATGGCTGATAAATAATGAGAAGATGCACAGTTTCACTAGGGGAATTCAAATCGAAATCACAGTGAAATACCCCTTCCTAGCCATTTGTATGGCCATAAGAATAAAAAATTACAAGTTACAGAAATTAACAGCTATTGGCAAGGATGTAGCACTATTGGAACCCACATATATTTCTGGTCATAATATAAAATGAGGCAGCTACTTTGGAAAACAGTTCCTTAAACAGTTCCTGGCAGTTCCTTAAAATTTATACACAAAATTACCATAATCCTCAGCAATTCCATCCCTAGTAGATACACAAGAGAATTGAAAACATATGTTTATACCAAAACCTGTACATGAATGTTCATAGCAGCATTATTCCTAATAGCCAAAAAGTGGAAGCAAATGTCTATTAACTGATGAATGGATTAACAAAATGTGGTAGAGTCATATAATGGAATATTGTTCAGCCATAAAAAGCAATGAAGTACTGATACATGCTACAACAGTTATAAAGCTTGGAAACATTATGCTTAGTGAGAGAAGCCAGATGCAGAGGCCACATAATGTATGATTCCATCTATATGAACTGTTTATAAAAAACAAATCTATAGAGTCAAAAAACATGGTGTTGGCGATTTCCAGGGCTTGAGGAGCAGAGGGAGAGAAGAGTGACTGTTAACAGGCGTGGAGCTTCTTTTGTGGGTGATGAGAAGATTTGGGGAGGTAATGGAGCTTGTGTCTGGTGCCTTAGATTACTTGGCCATCCTGATGCCCTAAAAGATTTTGGAATTAGATCATGGTGATAGTTGCACACCCTACTGAATATACTAGCCACCACCAGATTGCACACTTCAGATGTGAATTTTATGGTATGTAAGTTACATCCTGATGAAAAAATAAATATTTTAAAAAATCCAGTTCAGATCAATCTGACTCAAATTTCCCTGCTGCAGTATTAAAGATCTGCATGAAAGGCTGTTAACATCACGTTTTACACAGGTCCACTGTACTTCAAATGCAAAGGTGATTACAGCTTTGCAGATCCAATTCTTCCAAATAAGGGTGATAACAATTAAGAGGTCAGTGGCCTAATTATGATATGAAGACCCAGTCAGTGCACAATGGCATGAATTAAGATAGTGTTAGTTGAAAAAAAATAAAAGGAGAGCAAATACAAGACTTTATTTTTCATGATAGATACAAACATCAAAAATATTATTGTTTTAATGAAAATCTGGACTTAGAATCTGCCATTAAATTCATAAAGACCAAAGGAAGATATTTTTCAATTAGAAGGACTCAAATAGATTTATATTTTACTTGTCATCTTAATTATTAGGCAATTTTAAATTAGAATGTTTAGAAAAATCTTAAGGATGATTAGTAGGTGTATTGAAAACAGGAAAATAATCCTTTCAAAATCTGCATCATGTTCAACCATAGAAACAAAATAATGTACCCCACTTGTGTACAATGAATCAAAATGCAGTCTATAAAAAATTTAAAAAATTAAAAAAAAATCAGAACAACAAAAGTGCAGACAAATATTTCTCATGTATAAAGCTAAATAGTAAATAAATAGAAAACTCAGTGGAAGATGACAAAAATGTAATATTTATAACAACAAATATGAATGCTTCAAGCTGAGTAAGGCAAATGAAAAGAAAGAAAACAAAAAAGAAAGCAGGGCTTAAAACATTAAAATCAAGGCAACAAATTAGGTGGAATAGAGAGAACCCCTTTATATTGCTAAGGTAAAGAGGTCACAAAGATGATAAAAACAACATTAATCATTATGTGCCGAATAACATGTAACAGAATGCACAATCTAAAACTATTAAAACACGACGAAGAAATGATGGAAACTTAGTAGGGAATTTCAACTACATTTCCCAAGTCTATGAGGTTGAGTAAAGATATAGTGGATTAGGGCAATGTAATAGGTAAAGTGAATTTAAAGACATGTGGAACTTTGCCACCTCTAAAAGCAAATGTACCTCTTACTGTGTCAATGGACCATTCATAAAAACTGATTTAACACATTCCCCAAAGAATAAACATTTTCTCATAAGAGAGTCAAATGAAAATTAGTAAAATATTTAATGCTATCAACAGAACAATGGGATTATTTAAAAATTAGTTTTATTTTAATTCTCTTAGTTCTACATGTCAAAAAATATAAGAATTTTATATATAACACTGATATCAAAGGCATACTTTAGAAGAAAAAATTGCTTTTATTAACTTCATTATAGAAAGTTAAAGTAATTGAAGGAAATAAATTTGAAGTCATATAAAGGTTTAAAAATAAAAGGAATAACAGAAATTTAAAAATGTGAGTTAAAATTACTGAATCACAATGTGAGAAGAGTGCAATTGATAAAAGTATTCTAATTACCATTTTCCTTAACTATCCAATTTATAACCCATTCTCTCTGTCAAGACTAAAGGAAAACTAGAAAATACAAATTTATAATATTAGTATAGAAATAATAACATCATTACTAGCAATAAAACCAACACTAGCTAATGGGCACTTCTTATGGGCAAGATACTGTGTCATATATGTGTATGTATACACACCCACACACACACGAGGGCTTTATATACAATATTAGGAATTTGAAAATTCAGGTCACATTTTCCTGGGTCTAAATATTTTCTCTTGTGAATTATTAATTGTCCCTGTTCTTCTTCCATAAAACTAGGTTAATAATAGCACCTGTTCCATAAGACAGTATGAACTTTGAGTCATAAACTTGTAGAAATGCTTACAGCAATATATGGCTTATAGTAAACACTCCATAAGTTTATCAGTTTTGAACTCTGAACTTCAGGTAGAAAGCATTTCATTGATAGCTGTGTTTGATGCCAATAACTAGAACTACTAGAGTGGAAAATAGAATTCTATTTTCCATGAGCGACAGGAGCTCAAAAAGTAAGCAAGCTCAACACTGCCATCAAGCACTAAAACGTCTTAAGACTTTGCCTGCTGTGTTATTGAGATTGACAGTTATAAGATTGCTGGTACATTTCTAGGCATTGCATCTGCATTTCAGTCAAGAGGAAAGGAGAGGCTATAAGCCTTATCTTCATTAAGTTGTAACTTTTCATTTGAGAAATTAGCTCTCTTCGCAGAACAAATATATGGCATGGTTAATCATCATGGCGAAGGAGTTAGGTGTTTGAGCATTTTTAGCTGAGCGCAATACTATGCCCAATGAAATTTTAGTAAAGGAGAAAAAGTAGTGAATATTGTACAATTAATCAACAGTGTCTCATAGAGAGGCATAAAAAGTTTAATGTGCACTAGTATATTAAAATACATTAATAAATTGCATGGATTGTCAAGGAAATATGTGAATATCTTGATTCAAAAAAGAGGAATTTTTGAATTATTAATAAGATTTTAAGATCTTCCTTTATTTTTAAGGATTACACTAAAATGATACCAGTTCAAGGTGATTACACAGATAAATTTGTTTTTTATTTCATTATTTGAGAACACATTATTTCTGATAGTTTAAAAAATTTTCCAAAAGGATTCAAAAAGACAGAAAACATCTGTACCAAAACCTGGTTACCTGACAAAAATTGCTCAAAGAAAAAGATAAATAAAAATAAAGAGCAAGAAAACCATTGGAAAAAATAATAAAATCAAGAATTGGTTCTTTGACAATACAAACTCTACAAACCTCTACTACTAGACTAAATAAAGATAAAGAAGACTCAAGTAAAAAAAAAAATCAGAACTGAAAGTGGAGACATTACAACAGATGCTTCAGAAGTAAAAGAATCATAAGGGACTATTATGAGCAGTTATATATGCCAACAAACCAAATAACTTTGAGTAAATTGACAGATTCTGAGAAAATATAACCTACTAATACTAAATGAGGAAGAAATAGAGAGCTTGAACAGACCAATACCAAAGAGGTTGAAGAAGTCATTTAAAAACCTTAGAACAAAGAAAAACCCCAGGACAGATGGTATCGAGGCTGATTGTACCAAACATTCAAAGGAGTATTACCAATCCATCTGAAATTCTTCCAAAAATCAGAGCTAGATGGAATATTTCCATCTGGTCTTTACAAGACCATTGCCTTGAAACTTAAGCCAGAAAAAGACACCACGAGAAAAGAAAACTATAAGCCAATATTTCTGATAAAAATTGATGCAAATATCCTCAATAAAATGTCAGGAAGCTTATTTCAACACCATATAAAACAAATCATACAGCATGATGAAAAGGGCTTTAACCTTGACATATAGGGCTGGTTTAACATGCAAGTAAATCACATTAACAGAGTGAAAAATAAAAACCACATAATCATCTCAACTGACACAGAAAAAGTGTTTGATAAATTTCAGCATCCTTTCCTGAAAGAACTCCTGTTTAGTTAGAGTGTGGTTCCTCAACATAATATAAGTCATTAATGAAAAAGGAATAGCTAACATCCTAATCAAGAAGGAATAACAGAAAGCTTTCTACTAAGATCTGTTTCAGAGTAGAAATGCCCAGTCTCTCCATTTGTATATGTACTGGAAGTAGTAGCAAGATCATTCAGATAAGAAAAACAAATAAGAGGCATCCAAATTGTAAAGGAAAAATAAAATTATCTTTATTTGCATATAACATGATTCTATATGTAGAAGCCTGCAAAGATCCTAAAAAAAATGATATAATAAATTCAATAAAGTTGCAGAAACAAAACCCACATACAGAATTCAGCATTATTTCTTTACACAAATGTAATGACCTCACTGAGAAAGAAATCAAGAAAATTATCCCATTTATGTAGCATTTAAAAACAATAAATTTAACCAGGAGGTGGAAAAACTCTAAAATGAAAATTATCAAATATTGGTGAAAGAAATTGTAGAAGACACAAATGAATGTAAAGATATCCTATGTTTGTGGATTTGAAGAATTAATATTGTTATAATGTCCATAATACCCAAAATAATAATACAGATTTAATGCTATTTCTATCAAAATTATAATAATACTCTCCATAGAAATAGAAAAACAATCCTAAAATTCACATGGAACCACAAAACACCCACAAAATCAAAGAAATACTGAGAAAGAAAAACAAAAGCAGCAGAATCTCACTTTATGATTTGGATTCTCATCCTGCCACCTATACCACACACAAAAATCAACCCAAAATTGGTTAAAGACATAAATGTAAGAGCAAAAACTATTAAACTCCGAGAAGAGAACATGGGGGGAAAGCTTTGAGACATTGGCCTTGCAGTGATACTTTGGATATCACACAAAAGCATGACTAGAAAAGCAGAACTAAATACATGAAACCACATAAAACTAAAAACTTTCTGCCTTCAAAGGAAATGACAGAATGAAAAGGCATACTAGAGACTGGGGGAAAATATTTGTACCACATAGCTAATAAAGCATTAGTATCCAAAATTTATAAAGAACTCTTGCAATTTTATAGCAGAAAGAACAACGTGGTTAAAAAAAAATGGGCAAAGAACCTAAAAAGACTTTTTTTCCAAAGGAGACATAAAAATGACCGGTGATTTATGAAAAGGTACTCAGCATAACTGATTATCAGGGAAATGCAAATTAAAACTTTCAGACCTGTTAAAATGGTGATTAGCAAAAAGTACAAGGGACAACCAATGTTGGTGAGGTTTTGTCAAAATGGGAACTCCAGTAAAGTGTTGTTAGGGATGTAGATTAGCCCAGCCATTGTGAAACACTATAGAGAGTTTAAAGGAATTTAAAAAGACTCAGCAATCCCTCTGGTAGAGATGTACCCAAAGATGAATCACCCTCTTGCATAATTACCTGCACTCTCATGCTCATTGTAGCATTATTCACAATAGATAGTAGATAGGTAGAAAACTTAAATCTCCGTGAACTGATGAATGAATAAAGAAAATGTGATATATCTCTATTTTTCTCTGTATATCTATCTGTCTATATACATATATGATGCAACATTATTCTGCCTTAAAAAAAGAAGGAGATCCTGAGACCCTTCCACTTGCTACAACATGGCTGGACAACATTATGTTAAGTGAAAAAAAAAAAAAAAACAGGTGTAGAAAGAATATTTCATGCTGTGACTTGTAAGGGGAATCTGAAAGAACTGATCAAATATACTGAGATAGCAAAACAATGATTTCTATGAACATGAGAGTAGGAAAATAAAGTCCAGAGATTACAAAGGAACTAATATGTAGGATTCAAAAAATCTAGAGCTCTAAATGTAGGAGGACACCAGTTAATAAAATTGTATTTGGGATTTTTGTTAAGTAAGTGGATTTTAGCTGTTATTATCATCAAAGCTGATCACTATGTTAATTGCTTCATTATAGTGACTCTTTTAATATCTATATGCATTCCATGACATCACGTTATAAACCCCAGATGCACACAAATGCATTTTAAAAATTGATAAATAAAAACAAAAATAATGTAAAGAAAAAAAAAAAAAAAACTACAGAATGACGAGAAGCTTTGCTTTGCCAAGATGCCGTTATGCAATTTGGGAATGGGAGATTGTTTGGCTTCTGTTCTGAAAATACCAACCTGTAGGTTTCAAAGATATTACTCCTTGTGGCTTGAAATGTGTGAGCAAGTCAGGAAATGTATTGGGGTACAGAATGGTTCTTCTGCCCATTGCCCAAAGCAGCCATGCCGAGGAACACATATTGTGGTGGAACACCAAGGATCATTTTAAAAACTTGTGATTGATTGTGAAGTCCAATAGCTAATAAGTATCTGCTATCCACAATTCTCTCCTTTTTACAGAAAAATGCCTATAAACTAGTAGACATTTGAATAGTGGCTTTCCTATCCTCTTTTCTGCATTCAGCTTTCAACATTCTGTCAAAAGTAGAGTGAAGATCCTACAGGTGGTGGTGTCAAACTGTGGCATTTGTAAAGAGGGATCTCCAGGCAAGATAGCAATAGCCATTTCTCATTCCTCTCTTTGGCTGCATTGGCAAGGGGAAGTGGACCTGTAGGGGGAAGACCAAAAAAGTTGTAGGCTTTGAGTCTGCACAATTATTGTGAAAACTTCTTTTAGGTAGTTTATACCAGGCTGATGCAAGACCGAGTTTAGAGGATTGCCAAATGCCTGTATCTCTTAGTATTCTTCTGACACAGGTGCCTTTTTAGAAACTTGCTTGCATCCCTCAAAATAGCCATGTTTATTAAAAATGGAGGATTTGAGTCCCGGCAGTCAAAATGTAAAAACTCAGTATATGATAAAAACATTTCTCTGGATTTTTCAAAGAGAAGGAGAAGAGACTCTTTGCAAATATGAAGGCTATCAACTCAGCAATTGTGCCATTGATTTCACACCTTAATTGGAAAGATGTGTGTTTTGGATCCAGGAGGTCTTCATTCCCACATTTTTGTATCCTTCAAGAAAAACTGGGATTCTTCTCTTTTTAATAGATGGAGAGAGAGAGAGAGAGAGAGAGAGAGAGAGAGAGAGAGAGAGAGAGAAGCAACAACACACCTGGGATTTTAAATCCTTTGTAAATCTGGTCACTGGACTGGGATCCCCTCAAAAGCACAGTTGAGGCTTTTAATGTACCTGTCCTAGAGGGCTGGAATCTGGTGGGCTGACTGGTTATGGGAATTAGTAGAGAGGTTAGTTTACCATGTTTCATGGTAGAAACAGGAATCTACCCGACCCCAGTTTGGTTTGGATGGTGGCACTGGAGCTGGTGTATGCATGGAGCAGACATCAGCTCCTTTGTCTGCGTGATCATCCCCCACCTTCCAAGGGTCTCAGGCAGCAATTCATGGATTTGTGCTTCAATGAGGGCACAGTCTGCCCAGGAATTTTTTAACTAATCACCGTCCCCTCGGTCATTATCTGAAATGCTCTTAGTTTCTCCAGTTTTCTATCTTACCCGAAGCCAAACTTTCCTTTTGTATGGGAAACATGAATCCATTTCTTCACATTTGACCTTGTGACTACAAACTTTACTACCTTTTCATCCTTTCCTATGGATAAAACTGCTTTCTTTAAGACTTTACTTTCTTCAAATTGTCTCTACCAGGGCTAAAAATCTTGTTTCATTTTTTTCTTTCTTTACCGACTTTTCTTCCACCAGTATATTTTAATTTTCAGACCTTACCCATCTTCAAATAGATCCTTTCTCAATCCCACATCTCCTGTAGTCCCTCTCCTTCACTCCACAAACAAGGTTCTAGAACAAGCTGTCTGCATAACCGATTTACTCAAAATTATAAACTAAAACTGCTCGCACTTAATCCAGTGGAGCCAGATTGTTTGAGCTCTTAGTTTTAGTTGTTTTAGAATTCACCCTTTATTTTTTAGATCTGCAAATAAATGAAAATGTCAGAATGCCTGATTAAAGTGACTTAAATAAATAGATTTATTTGCTTGTTTATTGGCATAGCCAAAAGTTCAGAGGAGGAAAATTCCGAACTCGTGTAGGAGCTGAATAATCGAGAAGTTGAGTTCTCTCCTCTTCTGCTCTCACCACAATGACTTTCATGCTTATTCTTGTTACCTCATAGTTACAAGGTGGTTGCTGCAGCTCCAGATGTTGTAACATTTCAGGAAGAAGGTGAATGGTGAAGAGCCCCTGGGTCTTTGTGTGCATTCATGCTAGCTCTTGAGGTGTGGGGTCTATTCACCTCTGAAAGCAAGGACAAGAGGGACAAGAAAAAGAAGGAGGAAAGGAAAGGAGAGTGATGAGAAGCCAGTAAGATGGGAAAATTAGAAGTTGCAGGACCACTGAATTTCCAGGGTGGAGGGTAGTCATGGGACATTTTGAATTTCATGTATGTGGCCCACTTCTTACACTTTGACACACACACAGATCCCTTGGGAGATTTTGTTAGAATGAAGATTGTCTTTTAGTAAGTCTGGAGGAGCCCGCATTTCTAAGCATGTCTGATGTAATGCTAATGCTCCCGGGTCCCAGACCAGAGTTTGGTAAGGACTCTTTCAAGTTGTGTTCCTTCCAAATACCATGATTCTAGTTGTTTATTTAAGTATTAATTCAGTTTTTAGTAGGTTCAGTAGTGAAATCCTATGTCCTAGTATTTCCTGCATCACTGAGAATCCCCACCATGTAGTTCAACTTGACCTCTCTTTTTCCCTACAAGGTCACCTTTGTGCACAAAGTCACCTTCTGATCTACTGGTCACTGGGACTGCAGAACTTTCATCTGCAGTTTCCAGATGAAATAAGAAAGTCTAGCAACTGTAGCCTCCAGGTTCTCCCGACACTGTTTGCTCCCTCCTAGGACTATCTACTTAGTCAAGATCTTGGACACTCCCAGCTGGCTCTGTGTCTTGAAGGGACATCATCTGGTCCATTGAAAAAACCTGTTATTCTTTGTTGTCTCACCCCTGGAAAAAAGGAGAGGGTAAAACATCATGACCCCAAGTGGTGCCCCCTTTCAGTTCCCCCAAATCTAGCCATGTTAAGGGAATGTTGAGTGCAAGTCAGTGTCCAGATGCATATCATCTTGCAGGCTGGCAGCTTCCTCTTTTGCTCAGCAGGAACTAGTGCAAGGTAACCACTGTCATTCATGCACGCCAGGACAGTCGCTTCTTTGGATCCTGGTCACACAAACAAGCTAATGCTGATGAGCTCACTGCATCTGCAGCTGAACATATAACACCTCTTTCTGAGTGAGACAGGCATGCAATGGAGGACACTCTAGAATGTGGATGTGTCATTCATCCAGTGAGCTGCCACTGGACAAGCATCACAGGGGAGAGGAGACGCTGCTTGGCAAAGCATGTGGAGGGACTGAGGTGCTATCTGTCAGCATATTGCCACTGAGCTCTGCTTGGAGCAGTTGCTGATCCAGTAAACTTTCCCCAATAAACCACGTCTCCCGGGCTGCCTCTGGGCATTTTCTTAGGCATCTGGCCTCACACCTCACGGTCTGGCACAGTGAGGCCGTGGATGGAACATTTGCTCAGATGCATGCACATGCCCCATGCTACTCCCAAGGAAGCAGTGCTTCTCTCCTTAACTGTTCGTGTAGATCAGTTCCTCTTTACATTTCTCAGGCTTGAGTTGGACATTAGTCTTCTGTGCCTGGCAATCTCCATGTGGCCCACTAGTTTGTCTTGCTGGAAGTAGGAACCGTTCTTTTCGGTCATGAACATAGAACACTCCATGAAAACCGTCCAAGTTCAATTTCCCTTCCTTTCTTCCTTCCTTCCTTCCTTCCTTCCTTCCTTCCTTCCTTCCTTCCTTCTTTCCTTCCTTCCTTCCTTCGGATGGAATCCAGGAGTGCTTTACCACTGAGCTACATTCCCAACCCTTTTTATGTTTTATTTTGAGACAGGGTCTCCCTATGTTGCTTAGGGCCTCACTAAGTTGCCAAGCCTGGCCTTGAACTTGCAATCCTCCTACCTCAGCCTCCCAAGTCACTGGGATTATAGGCATGTGCTACTATGCTCAGCCCAAATTCAATTATAAGCAGTTTCTTGAATGTTTTGGGCTTGTCTGTCGAGGTTTCCAATGACTACTTTGTGAGTTCTGCTCGGAGACTCTGCCACTGTGCTCTGGAATACAGCAGTGATTGGGAATGTGCTGAGAAATACAGGGTTTCCATAGACAGTTGTGCCGGTTGTGCATTGTACAACTCTGGGAGCACTATTCACCACCAAGTCACTGGATTTATACAGTGATGATGTTGACTTTTTCATGATGATTTTTTTTTTCTTAATTGCATTTGTAAAATGAAGAAAAAGGAAAGGTTGCTTTTTAATTGCACAAAATTTAGTGGCAGCTAGTTTAGGCACTAATTGACTTGGAGTCTTCAGAAAAACTGAGTGATCCCATATTATTAGAAGTTTTAAAAACAAAATTAGATGATGTTATGTGGATCTGCACGTATTTGTTTCCTTTTGTTATCTCCTAAATAACAGTGCAAGTTAATTAGTTGATTGATTTATACTTTATTTTTTTCTGGTGCTGGGAATTGAACCCAGGGCCTTGCTTGTGCTAGGAAAGCACTCTTCTATATCCCCAGTCCTTTTTGTTGATTTGGAATCATTCATTTGCTCATTCTGACTGAGCAGTTTTAAATTTAATTTTTAAAAGGTAAAGTGAGCCAGGGATTTGCATGTTCGTTGTTCTTTGTGTTCAGATATTCTTAAATCAGGACATTTATTTCCTTCATATTTCTCATCATATTCCAAAGTACATTTGT
Organism: Sciurus carolinensis; assembly: GCF_902686445.1. Taxonomy (NCBI): domain Eukaryota; kingdom Metazoa; phylum Chordata; class Mammalia; order Rodentia; family Sciuridae; genus Sciurus; species Sciurus carolinensis. The sequence continues at coordinate 139,839,734 of NC_062219.1, forward strand.
CCAGAAGTGTAATTTTGACAGAATTTGTTTCTTTAGGCTTCTCTCCTTTGAATGAAATACAGAATGATGTTCATCTATTAAAAAGGCTACTGTGTGTAGATTTATAATTACATAAATTAGGCAAAGACATTTGACGAAAACCTTTTTTGTAAGAGTTTATTTTCTCTTAACATTTTCTGTAATATGACTTTTTGTTGTGTGGGGGGGGCGGGGCTTGGGGAGAGTTATTGGCCTGAATAGAAAGACCTATAGGGAGATTTAAATTATTTAAATTATTCCAATTAAGGGGAATGTTTTGTCGTCTCTGAATCTGATGTTTTAATCTTGTCGTTGCCCTTTGTAAGACTAGCAAGGCTTAGCAAGATGAAGAGAAATTGCATTTCATTCTAGAACCCGTGGTAGAAATCTCTGGAGTTTTTATCTTTGTAATTTCTCATTCCTCTCTGTAAGAACCACCAATGCTCATTCCAGTATCTATGAATAATTTTAGTTGACAATCAAAATATATTAACCCGCAGTGACCTCAGAGCAATGAAACCCACCGTCTCCTACTCCGAAGACTGTTTGGCAAAACACGGATTTAAATCACTTACACACTTCCAACATTCTTACTAATGAATAGCTCCATGGATTCTCCTACAAAATGATTCCTATGTATTTTAACCTATGCTTTCTGAATTATACTGCATTTTATCTTGCTGATGGGTGCATAGTAAATTTTCATTGTTTTAAGACCTGACTTTAGAGGTGACCACAAAGACGACCCTGTTCAGATTCAGTTGTGAAAATCAAACTTCTCTCCACCTTTGGCCAGAAGAGGGAGGTAGTCGACCACAGCTGAGATATTCGGGTGAGGATTCCAGCAAACTTGGGTGCTTCAAATTAATTACTCCTCAATAATATAATAGTTAAAATAATGCACCACTCTCAAATGCCACTTTGTAAGATTACAGATGAATCAGTCATGAATTTCCTTTACATCCCTTTATTTCTTGAAATTACTTAGTTTCTCCTAGACTCTGGGTTTGTGAAATGTACTGAATACTTGCTGATAGTCAGTGTCTTGCTTTGAATCAGAGCTTTGAAAATAAACTACAAAACAGCCAGAAAACCTACCTTATCATTTAGGGTGTAAACTTAGCCTCTGATGTGAGGGACTTATTTCTTAATCGATCTACACAGTGAAGTGCAAGCCCCTGGCAATCTAGGGTGACACACTCTTACTTCAAAATTGCTTATATTAACATTAAACTACTGCATTTCCACATTAGGACGTGACAGCTTCTTATGTGGATCTTTTATTATCCTGTGGTTGCTATTATATTTGGTCATACTTGAAGTTTGTCTAAAATTTGTTTGTGCTTCAAAGGCCATGCAGAGTAAAACATTGAGGAAACATTTTCCTGGATCATTCAATTAGAAAAAGAAAAACAACTTAAGCACCTATTATTGAGTAAATATAGGAATTTTAACATTTCTGGGCTGAGATTTACACACATTCCCTTTTTTATTTTGACTTGCTGTTTGCTGTATTTATGGAACCAAACACTTTAACTGTGATGACTGATGGTGGTGAGAAGTCCATCTACTTGATTCCACCATCCACTGTATTCACCTAGACTTCATAGAAACAGGGCAGCCACGTGACATTTGTCACTCACTGCTTGTTCAGTTACAGAGCTAGATTTTACTGGTGTGATACAGGTATTCATTTTTCCTCATTTTTCAAATTTTTGCATATACTTAGTTTTCAAGTTCTTTTTCATTTCACTGTGATTAAATTCTCTAATTAGGAGCACCTTAAGCGAATAAATGATTTGTGGCAAATTAAAGATGGTTACAGATTCTTTGAGATGCTTCCCAAATGAGAACTGGAGTTTTTCTGTTCATTTTCTTTCTTTAAATGCAGGTGGGTTTTGTGACTGTTTGGGCCCATAGACTAGAACAAGAGTGAAGCCATGAGGTTTCCTGACAAAGCTTTTGCTTTGTCACTTGGAGCCCTTGCTTGTGGTCTCCCTGCCATGCCTGTGGGAGGCCAGGCTGCACTGTGGAGAGACCCCTGGGAAAGGGACGGAGGGCTGGCAGAACTGGCTGACGTCATCGCCAGTTTTCCCGCCATGGGGGCAAACCCTCCTTGCAGGTTCACTGCAGCCTCCGTCCAACTTCTTCATCACACGCAGCAGAGTTGCACTGCCTGTGTTGAGCCCTGCTCTCAGGGCTGCTTCCTGAGCCAAAGAAATGATTTTTGCTTTATGCCCAAATGTTTTGAGATGGTTGGATGTATAGCAATACATAACGGAACGTAATTCTTCGACATGAACACCATCTTCTTTCACAGAAGTTTATTCATTAGTAAATGATGTAAAGCTGACAAGTTTGTCTGCAAACGCCTCTCACCGTTAGGAGGAAAATGAAGCAATAGAAGCTTGTAATCAGCATTAGAGAAAATAGACAACTACTGATAAGTTTAAAGTCTTGTGTTCCACAACACCATTTCAGCCTTGGAATGTTAATTGCTTCATTGCTGCTAAACAGTGTTAGTAAATTTAGAATCTGTACAATAGACCAAGCATGTAATTGTGTCATGCCATCATTTATACACTAGAATGCTAACACTTACGTGGACAATAGACTTGGAATGGATTTTAGAAATACTAATTAACAAAAAAAAATATATCGTATAATGATGTTCCAAGTTCGCTCTCAACAATGTTAATTAGCAGAGTACAACCAAAGCAAAGAGTAGTGAAAGTTGGATAATATTCATTTTTTTTTTTTTTTTTGCTTTTCTGAATTAGAAGAGCCTGAAGACTAAAATTTGAAAGACATATAGGAATGTTTTTGATTCTTTTAGAAGGCACATTCTCATTTTCACACGGATTTGTTTTTAGAAAACAACTCTTTTTAGGGAGGAAAGTTCATCTTCTAATTAAAAATAAAAGTGGATTTTTTTTTTTTTTTTTAATTTTGTAGTGCTGGGTCTTAAGCCCTCGCACCAGCTAGACAAAAGCTGTACCTCTGAGCTAAAACCCCAGCCCTTAGACCTGTGTTTCTAAAACTTGCACAGGCAGTAGAATTTTCTGGAGAGCTTGTTAAAATACATTGTGGAGGCCCAACCCAGAGTCTGATTCATTTCATAATGGGATGGAACCCAAGAATGTACTTCTCCAACAAGTTTTCCAGGCAAGGTTGACGTTGGCTTGCAGAGCACATAAGAGAACCCCTTGATTAATAAATGCATAGCACTGCAGCAACTATCCAGACCCTGAAGGTTAAAGCCAGGCCTGCATAAGGCACGCAGAGGCTGAGGCAGCAAGAGGATCACCTGAGCCCATCCGTTCCAGACCAGCCTAGGCTGCATATTGAGACAAACTCCCACCTCAGAGAGCGGCTGGGGAAGTGGGGAGAGAAGGAAAGAAGAATGAATTGAGCACCAACACCATGACTGGGGAGAAACATGGGGTCTTAAGGGGACAAACATAATAGCTTACTCTCTGGGTTTTTGGAGAACTTCCTGTAGGAGATGACTCCTGAGCTAAGCTTTGACATGACAAAAGAATTGACTAGGTCTATAGAAACTGGAGCATTCTTTGTTTTTCTTTATTATTTTAAGTTTTGATTGGTACATAGTAATTGCACATATTTATCAGGTACAATGTAATGTTTTGGTTCATGCATATACTGCAATGCTCAAATCAGGGTAATTAGCATATTTGTCATCTTAAACTTCCTTTTTTTTTTTGGCACTAGGGATTGAACCCAAGAGCACTCAACCACTGAGCAAAATCCCCAGCCCTTTTCATTTTTAATTTTGAGACACAGTCTTGCTAGATTACTTATGGCCTCCCTAAATCGCTGAGGCTGGCTTTGAATTTGGGATCCTCTGGCCTCAGCCTCCTGAGCTTCTGGGATTATAGGCATGTGCCAATGTGCTTGCAGTCACCTTAAACTTCTAAAACTTCTATCATTTCTTTATGTTGAGTACATTCAAAAGTGTCTCTTCCAGTTAACTTGAGATCTACAATGTATTATTGCACCCCACCTTGCAACAGAACACCAGAACTTCTTCCAGTCTAATTGTAACATCCTACCTGTCAATCAGCCTCTCGGGTTCCTCCCTGCTTCTTACTGTCCCCAGCCCTGGTCATTAACATTCTACTTTTGAACAGGGGAAATAACACCAAGAAAGTGAGAAAAGGTTGAAATAGAGTTTTCTATTGCAGATGTGAAAGTTTGAGGTACAGAGAAGTAGACATTGATTTGTGGTTTTGTTTTGGAGAAAATAACTTTGAGGGAAGAAAGGAAGGAATAATATGGTCTTGTTTTGATGAAAGATTTATATTGTCACCTACTATGTGAAAGTGTTTTTTTAAAATTGGAATTTAAAAATATTTTATTGTAGAAATTGATTAGGAAAAATAAACAGAAATGGAGAAAAAAGTCACCAGTAATATCCATTTTAGTAGTTTTAAATAATCTGTGCACACAATGAATCTGAACTGTGCTCTGCATGTTGTCTTGCCTACACCATTTCTAAACTTTTGAGTTGACATTGCTTTTAGAGAATCCTTTTGTTCCAACTACTGCCTAACTGAATATGTAGGCTATAACAGAAATGGCACTTTAAAGTAAAAATTCAATACCAATAAATTCTGATGAATCAACTTGAGTATGCTAAATATTAATTCAGTTTTGTCTAATTCCAAATTACTTTATAGGTCAGTATTGGGACAGCAGATCACAAAATTATCACTCTTCCCAAAATTTAATTTTTACTTCAGAAAAACAACTTCTTGGTGCTCCTGTAATATAAAAAAATCATGGATATAATGAACAGGAGCTAAAAACAGAGGCACAGATACCATAAACAAAGAATATGAAAAGACATGAACCCAAAAATGGGTGCCTAGAATTAATAGAAACTCCTTCTTTGTGTATCAGATTGACATGTTAGAATATAAAAAGCCATATATATTATTTCTGTAAGTAGAAATATGAAACAAATATCTCGCAAAATAAAGCCATCTCGATTTTGAAGGAAGCAAATTTTGTAGGTAAATTCGGAAGCTAGAAAATGATTTGGAGAGAGATTTGTATTTCAAAAAGAATATAAAGACATATTGAGCAGGAAAGAAAAAAGAACACAAAAGGAATTCAGTGTGATGAAAGAAAGTCTTTAATAGCCCAACGGCTCAGAATTCTCATGCCAGGAAGCACGCTACCTTCAGTGTGCTGATCTGACTTCAGTTGGAGCCATTTAAATCTTTGGCTAAAAATAGCTGAACATGAGCATAATAACAACATCTTTTATAACCTTTGTGGTTCAAAGAGTATTCACACATTCCTCATTTCCTTTTTGTGAGTGAAATATGCTCAACCCTTCACAATATAATTGTGCTGTTTGACATTGGAAGAAGGACAAATAATAACACTCCAAAATCACATAATTTCTTTTATACATATAATTAATTTCGTTAGAGCACCCAAACCAAAGAAATCCTGGAAAAGGAGAACAGGAAGATCTCACTGTAGTGTCTTTCTCAAATGCAGACTCTAATCCAGTGCTTAAATAATGCGGTGTCAAGACAGTGAGCTGACTTCTGCAAAGGGCGTCTTTGAACTGGTTTTTACTTGTGGAGCTGTTTTGTGTGCTGAAGAGCATCCACTTGTCAGGATGCCATACTGAAACCCAGATGAGTAACCGGGGAGCTCATTCCACTTGCCCTCAGGACAGCTAAGCTTTACATTAGGGATGACAGCGGAATGCAGTGGCTTATGTCAGGGTGTGTGTGTGTGTGTGTGCGTGTGTGGTTCCAAAGCTTCTGTTTGAGGTTCACCTTACTTAATTACAAAGTAAGCATGAAGCAGGGGAGTACCCCTTGCAATTACCCTTCATTTTTCATTTTAGTTCTTGCATTTTGCACAGATCTGATTTTTCCCCTCCATTTTAATTCTACAAACACTGAATGTAAAAACTGAATCATCAAGAGAAATTGTTGAAAATATAATTAAAGAATTCTGTTTGCTCTAAAGATAGAAATGCCACATTTTAAAATTTCTGTTGCATTTTAGAAATCAGGAAAGTAAAATGAATACTGAAGGTCTTCTGATTCTTTTTTTTTTTTTTCTTGTTTGTCTGTTTTTTGTTTTCCTATTAAACTGCCAAAGGTCTTGGGAAACTGACTCTGTGTGTCTGTAAATTCACTAAGCATTCCAGTGACCAAAGCTTCATTCACTTCCACAAAAGAAGACCTAAGATGATAAGCTGGAACTCTTTCTTCTTTTTTGAGGTTTTTACAATCAAAAGTTAAAATGATCTCATTGACTAAAGCATAGTCCCCTAAATAATCATATGATGTAATATATTTATAATGCTCACGTATTTAAGCAAAATATCTGTATCATAAGCCTTGGTTATACACAGCTTGTGTGGTTTGTCTCTGAGAACACAGTTATAATAGAGACCGGACACAGTGATATATAGTGAAAAGAGTGTCCTCAGCTCCATTATTGTTGAGGAAAGTGTCAGAACGGAATAGTATACGTGTCGCTAAGAGATATTAGATGTTACTGCCATAGAACTCATACCACTAATCCAACATTGCAGCATTCGACTGTACCTGAAGAACCTAAACTGAATTACTTTAAACTTACAGTTTGCAGTCCAGTAAGTGGCTAAGAGCATCAAACTGAATGGATTTCAAGTTGGACAAGCTATTTAACTTTTGTACCTCTGTTTCTCTATCTGTATTATCTCCTTCCTTATGTGCGATTATGAAACTTCCACTGTATTAACACATAGTCCTAGAACCACACCTGGTACATAGTTAGCATTATCTAAGAACTTTTTTTTTTTATGCATGTGTATACCTCAGCTTTCAAAAGTTTTAAAGTCAGAATATCATCTAAACTACCTTTGAGGATTGTTCAAATGGAAAATTTCACAGGATTTTAAAAGGACTTCTGTTTCAAACAAAGTGTGAAGCAGGTTCCAATGTGATAAACAGGGTATATCTTTCAACATTGGTGCTTCATCTGAGAATTACATATTTATTGCAGGGAAGTATTTATTGCTCTACATTGACTTTATTTACATGAAGCACATCTAGAAATGAATTAGCCAGGTTAAAACAGTGACTAACTGTTGTCTTGAATCATTCTTATTACTGAAATGTCATAAGGAGATATAAGATCTGCCTGGTGGCTCAGTTAATTTTCAAAGGCATCTAATTTTCACTGTGCATTGACCAAAAGGTTTGGTCAGGAAACTAGAGTGATCATGTAGGCTGGGATCATGGTAAAAAACAAAAACAAACAAATAAGCAAAAACCTTCTTGATGATTGTAGTAATCTTTTCAAGAAGACCGAAATGTTTATCTCAAATCTATCCCCCAAAATCTTGAGTTTTGCTCTAATTCTCCTTACCTAATATCGTCTTACCCAGTACTGTGTGTTGCTGAGAACCAGAGGTCTGAGGACAAGATTCGGTAACTCATCAAAGAAAATGTCAGAGGTTTCTTGTAGCCCCGTGGAATATAATCAAACAGATGGTCACCCCCAGAAACGTTTAGATGACTTTTTGGAAAAGACCATCTGAAAATATGTTTAGGTTCTTGTCCCTCAATGTGAATAGTCAAAGTGGCTACATTGCGGTGTGGCTTCTAATCACATGTGTATGTGTACACATACTTAGGTGTACTTATGCAGAACCTAAGGGCACACAGTGGTTTACCTCTTGCCTTTTTTTTTTTAACTAAGCATTAAATCTTCAACATTTCCCCAATCTCAAATGTCCTTTCAGACTTTATTTCAAATGATTGTAGGATATTTTAACATAGATGTACAATGTTCTAATTATAGTTAGATTGAGCTGTTTTCAATACCATGAACAATTATGCCATATTTGTTCTTATATGCAAACAATTGACTACAATTCTGATCATTTCTTGGGGAAAATGTTCTAGAAGTGGAATTATTGGATATGACCATTTTCAAGGTGATATTACTAAATTGTTGTTCTGAAAGTCTTTCTCTGTGTGTACTTTTGCCTGTGTGTAGATTAGCCGATACCTGTTTTCTGTAATAATTATAATTTTTATTGTAGGAAGGCAATTAAGATGCTGATTTAGAACATGAACCACAGTTCTGTCACTTAATAATGGTCTACTTTCTATAAAGTTATTTAAGCTTTCTGTGTATCACTTTACTTACTGGCACAATTTGGATTAAAATCATAGTATCCATTTCATGTCACTGTGAGAACTGAATGGACTAATAGAGCTACAGTTCTGAACATAGTACCTGACACATAAAAGCATACAGTGTCTGCTATTATTACTAATCACGAGTGATTGACAGTTTGCTAGGCAAGGTGGTTTGTCACCATTATTTTGTTCTATTTGCGTGATTTGTCCTGTTACTGAAATTGAATACTGTTTCATCTTTCTTTCTCTTCATTTTTTTGTGTGATCGCCAATTGTTTGGTCCTATTATTTGTGCATTGTGGAAGGCATAACCCTGAGCTGGGCAAGGACATGCTTCAAGCAAATATTCTTTTCCCTGGGAGCTGGGAATGGACACCCTTCCATTAACCCCTTTAGGAATTATTTTGACTGCATTGGTGGCCGGGCCACCACATACAATTAGTGATACACATGGAAATATAAAGGAAGACACACCTTGACCCAACTTGGGACAATCAGGTTGACCATCTGAGCTTGGACTCCAACACTTTTCCTCACCCCCACCATGGCTAGACCTTTATCAGTCTCCATCACTCCTGCCTTATCCTGCTATATTGCCACTTCTTCCACAGATATAGTTCAAGGGCACTCTCGACTAAACACAAATAGTCTATATGTTGCTTTCTGGAAAATCCAAAGTTACACTCATTTTTCTGTGAGTCTGTACTTTTCTTATAGACCTTATAGCCTCTCTATTAGGCTATTTTCATCCTATTTGTTTTAAAAATTTTCTGACCATCTTTTGCTATATAATCTTCTTTCAATGTGCTTTTTTTACAGTTAGAAGTTTTCAATGCTTCTATTATCAAACCAATAGAATGACTTCTATTGCTTGTGTGATGTGAGGTTTCAATGTGTGTGTGTGTATAGTATAATGTTTAAATCAGAGTAAATATGCTTATCTTCTCAAACATTCATTATTTCTTTATGATTAAACTATTCAAAATCCTTTATTATAGCTTTTAAAAAATACAATACATTATTATTGTGTGTAATTACCCTACTGAATTTATTTATTAAATAAAATTTATTTACTTTTTAAAAAGTTACATTTATCTATTAAAATTATTACATATGCAAGGATCTACTCCTTGACTCAGTTGATCAATTTGGGGCTATTACCCCACTATCTTTATCACATTTGTTAGGTAAATTTACCCTCATTACTCTTTCAAAATCCTTTTGCCCATTATCATACATTGTTCTCCCAAGCCAAACTTAGAATCATTTGGTCAAAGATCTATTTGAAAAACTTACTTCATATTCTAAATATGAGGTGTAGAAGATGATCAAGTTTCAAAACTCATTACTTGGTTATCAAAATATATTTCTTCCTTCTAGCAAAGAAGTAGCAAAATTTATGAAAAGTTTAATAATGGGATCTCATTGTACCTATGCCTATTTTAGCTTAAAACACTTTATAAAATAAAATTATAAAAGACCATTCTAACTACTTACATTTTCACAACATGCTTCCCTTAATTTTCTACGTAAATCAAAATGATAATTTATTTTTCTTGCCCTATCACTCCATAAAGGAACAAATATAAATTAATTTATATGCATTTGTGTTAGTGTGACTCTGCTATAAGGGACTTGGATCTTAACAGGACACAAAATCTCACCAAATGAAACTCTATTCTTTAGTGTATTAGTATAACCTTTGGAAATTAAAAAAAATTAGCCTTGACTTACAATTTTCAAGATAAAGCATTTAGTTTCTATAATGTTTAGGACTAGTTTAAATAACATTCTTTTTTGTCAGGTGTTCTTAACTTTTTTTAACTCATGAATATCTTTAATTTTATTTGAAAATATTTTATGTTATACAAGTTGAAACATAGGGATAGGTGCTTCTAAACTTTATAAATGCTTTCTTATAAACAATTCTATACAGTTTTGTAAAACATTATTATCATTTTTATGATAATTATTGCAGCTTATCTAATTTTATTTTACTTTTGTATTAGAAAAGTGTAGAAATAGACAACATATTAAAACTTTTCCAGGGTCATAATACTCTAAAACTTCTATTTTATTACATGACAGGTTTCATAAAATTAATTTTAATGAAAGACACCAATAACCAAAATCTTATGTGAAGTATTGAATCTTTAAATAATAGTAAAATTAAATATGAGATTTCAGATCTAACCATCTAAAGATTTATCTTCTACCAAAAATTCTGCTTCCCTGAAACTACCATAATAACTCAGTTCTCTTATCACAATTTTTCTAACAGATTAATTAATACTTACTAATTATTGATCTGAGTTAAATTTCATACCCATAATAAGTTTCAAAAGGTGCAAATAAACAGCTGAGAAATTCTAAAGGGTTTTGCCAAAGTTATAGGCAAGTTGCTTGCAAAATAAAGAATGAACCAAGACCCTGTGCTGTTAGATTAAAAGGGTAAAGTATCAACCATTGTACTAATAAAATAATAGCTGTTTCACCTAAGAAAAAAAGGACATCTGCATCATCACTGGTCACCACCAGTGCCACCCAACAACTCCACACCGATTGCCATTTAAAAGCCTAAAATGTGAATTCTTCATATTGAATGACATCTTGAGGAGGCATTCTCCCCTTGGATCCCTCCATTATCTACCAAGACGCCAAGGTATTTCTGTCCTACTAATTAGTATTCTTTGCTGTTGGCATCTTGCTGGCTTTTTTTTTTTTTTCCAACAAAGAGACTTCCAAAATACTAGCAAGCTCGTAATCATCTGCTAGCTGTCAGTAGCACAGCTGTTTGTTCCTCTTCCTCAGAGTTAAAGATGACTCCCTAAGTCAGAAATAAAGGATTCTTAGTCACAAAGGACTTGGCATATTTTAGAATGTAACAAGACAGCATCATAATTAATTTTTGAGAGATAGAACAAATATTCTGACAGGTCAGTTTGGATAAATGAAAGTTTCTAAAGTAGCGAAATTGATTGTTTTTGAAACTACTAAATAAAATTTTTGTATTTTCCACTTGCTGCAACTAACTGCCAAATTTTGATAAGGTGAACTTTGCCCCAAAGAAGTTTGTAGCCAGAGAATAAGCAAGATGTCTGCCATCACAGCTAATGGGAATTTTAATTAGGCTGGGGAACTGATGCCTAAGGTTGGGGATGGACTTTCCCTCTTTGAGTAGCATTCTGAAGAAATAACCCTGAATTTCTAAGATGCTGTTGTCATTATCACTGTCAAAGGGGAAAAGGTGACAACTCAGGAAACAAATACTAAATTATCATTCCCTCTCTATAGCTGACATAATTCAACTGAGTTCTGCATTAAGTACCATGTAAACTAGCAAGTCGCTCTTTGTGAAAGACAAAGATTTTAGGTCAGAGCAAGGAATAACTGATACATCTTTAAAACATGAACATACACACAAAAGCATGGATACATTAATAAACTATCCCTAATAATTTTCATTAATTGTTATTTGCTATTGAACTTCATTTCTTTTTTTTTTTGTGGTACTGGGGATTGAACCCAGAGCTTTATGCTTGCTTTGCAAGCACTCTACCAACTGAGCTAGATCTTTAGCCCTGAACTTCATTTCTGGCGTCTTGAAAAAGTCTCCAGTGATAGCAATAATAATTTCTAGTACTTTTAGACAACTTCATATATGGGATGTACTATAAGCTCTTTATATACATTATCTCATTTAATTCTTGTATATTCTTTTCAAACATGGGGAAACAAAGCTTAGAGAAATTCCAAAGCAAATAGTGAATGGTACAGATTAGATTCTAATCCAATGCTGTTTGCTTTTACATCAGAAATATTTTTAAATAAGGTATTTACTCCCAGTCAACATGAAGTGACAGGCATAATATACACTCACCTCAAACAACCTACCCCAAAACCTTTTTTGAAAAAAATTCAAATATAAATCCAGAGATCCAAGAAGATGAATAAACCCTTTAAGCACAAGAAACATGAACATAACTTCTTCAAAGGAAACCAGTGATAACAGAAAATATAAGTAGGCCCACAAATGAAGAATTATTATATATATGCAGAGGAAAACAGGTAAGAATGATAACATATTATCAGAAACAATGCAAGTTAGAAGATAGTAGATAAGATTAATAGTTAAACTACTGAGTTATTTTAGACTTCTCTATCCAGAAAATTTTTTTTTCCCAAAAAGATGAATTTCTTTCGGACCTGAAAAAGACAAAGGAATTCATAGCCATCAGACCCATGCTCAAAGAATTGATGAAGAGAGTCCTTTGGGAGAACTTATAATTCTTATAGATTCTGTTCGTGATTTCTTACCATCTTCTCTGTTTGGTCAACTTTGTTTTCAAGATTAAATATTTTGTCTTCAATGTCTGCGGTTCTGTCTTCCAGGTGTTCTATCCTATTGGTTATGCTTTCTATGGAGTTTTTAACTTGGTTTATTGTTTCCTTCATTTCAAGGATTTCTGTTTGTTTGTTTTTTCAGTATCTCTACCTCTTTATTGAAATGATCTCTTGCTTCCCGTATTTGCTCTTTAACTGTTGATTGGTGCAATCATTTAATGCCTGCATTTGCTCTTTCATCTCCTCCTTCAATGTTGCTAAATGAAAATCTGGATACATATAAAGGAGTAAATAACAGTGGGGACAGGAAATATGCCTTTAAATGTAGAGTATTTTTCCTTTTGTTCATTTTTTTTTTCGATAATTGATTGTCAAAGGCATAAGAACAATATATTATAGGGTTTTCACCGTGTAGAAGTCAAATACATCAGTAGCACAACAGGTAGGAGGCAGACAAAGGAGCAAATTGTTTTATGATTCTTACATTGTTCCTGAGGTCTCGTATGTCTGGAAAGTAGCCTAATCAGTTGAAGATGCATATATGTAAACCCAAAACCAACCATTAAAATAATCAAAATGAAGATGCATAATTAACAAGTTAACCAAGGCAATAAAGAGAAATCATCAAAAAACAATCCGTAAGTGTGTAGCAGAGAGAAAAAAAATCACTTGAACCAAGTAGGAAACAAACAGTAAGATAGTACATTTCAATTCAGGAATAAAAAACAGCAATGAGTGTGAGTGGCTTAAACACCATATTAAAAGGTGAGATTGGCAATTATGATATGACAATCAATCAAGCCCTATTTTGCCTATAAGAGATCTACTTTAAGTACAAAGAAATTATTAACTTAAAAATACATGATGAAAAAATATTTATCATGCTAGCAGCAACCAGAAAAACACTATAGTTTTATTTATATTATATTTTTGTACTATATTTATTTATATATTATATCTATTGTATATATTTATATTAATCTCAGTTGAAGTAGATTTCTGAACATATAATAATGCCAAAGGTGTATGCCCCAAATAACAGAAATAAGTAACGGAGAGATGAATAGTTTGAAACAAATGAAGAAAAAGCTGATAGGACTTCAAGAAGAAATAGAAAAACTCACAATTAGAGTCAAAGATTTCAATACATCTCAATAATTACAGAACCATTAGATAAAAATCTATAGGATACAGAATATTTGAATAATACAACCAAAAAACTTGATCTTACTGACTTTTACAGAAAATTGAACCCAAAAAGCAGAATACACAATTTTTTCATGGACACACAGAATAGCTATCAAAACACACTATAGTTTGGATCATAAAATAAGTTCTGTTAAACTAAGAAAAAACCCTCAAATCTTAAAGAAAACTTGTTCTTTGAAAGTATAAGTTGAAAATCAACAATCAAAATATTCTAGAAAATTCTCAAATACTTGAACATTAAATAATATAATTCTACATAGACTATGATTCAAAGCAAACCTAAACAGTGAAACTAACCATGAAAATGAAAGCATACTACACCAAAGTGTGTGGGATATAGCTAAAGCAGTGTTTAGAGAACAATTCATGGCCATAAATTCCTACATTAGAAAAGAAGAAAAGTAAATTACTTTTTTCCAATTCTATCTTAAGAGCCTAGAAATAGTTCCAATTAAAACCAGAGTAATCAAATATAAGGAAACAACATGTAAGCAGAAAAAATTTTTGAAAAGGAGAAAATTAATGATACCGAAAGATAGTTCATTGACTGGATTAATAAAATTGATACATTTCTAATCTGACTGATCAGAACAAAAGACAGATAAGACAAATTTTCAATATCAGAAGTTGTGTGATTGACATGGTTACAGATGCTCTGTTAGACAATACAGGAATATTATGAACAACATGATTTTAAAGTCAATAAACTTGGCAGTTTAGACAAAATGACAATTTTTAAAAAGACAAAAATGCTGAAATTCACTCTAGAATAGATAGATAACTAGAAAAGGCTTACATTTAGTAGAAAAAATAAATCTTTCCTTTAAAATCTTCCCACAAAGAAAGCATCAGACTGAGGGGGCATTCCTAGGGAATTTTACATCCTTCAAAGAAAAACTAATACCAAGTTCATCCAAACACTTGCAGAAAACTGAAGAGAGTGTATCATTTACTAATTCTATGAAAGAGGCATTGCTCATATAGTAAAACCAGAAAAATAGATTAGGATAAAAATATTACAGACCAATAATTCATGAATGTAAACAGAAAAATAACCAACAAAATTTGCTAAATAGAATACATTAATATTTTTAAAAAGATTATACAACTTGACCAAGTGGTATTGATCCTGGGAATATAAATTTCATTTAACATTTAAAAATCAGTAAATGTAATTCATCATACTAACAAAAGAAACAAACCAATCAATCATGTAATCATCTTGATACATATTAGAAGAGCCTTTGACAAAATTATTCATTCCTAATAAAAATTCTGAGAACACTATGAATAAAAGGAATATTTCTTAATCTGATAAAGGAATCTATGAAAACCTCCAGATAGCATCAACCTTAATTGTACAGACCTAAATACTTTTTCCCTAAGAACAATAAAAGAAAATCCTTCCACTTATTCTATTCAACATTCCACCGGAGGCTAAAGCCAATGCTACAAGACATGACAATATAAAAGACATCAAAATTGAAATGGAAGGAAAATAAAATTGTCTTATTTACATGTTCTATCAGTGAGCAATTGGAAATCGGAATTAAAATACCATTTAAAAGAACATCAAACTGAAATATTTAAAGTTAAATGATAAAAGATGTGTGACTTGCACACTAAAATTACCAAATATTTTTTATATAAATTTTAAAAACCTAAATGATTGAGAAAATGAAGAACCCAGTACATGGTTGGGAATACTTGATATTAATTAGATGCTATTTTCCTTAAATTTATCTATATAAATTCAATTAAATGTTAAGCAGAATCCTAGCAGGCATCTTGGTAGAACTTAACAAACTTATTTGTGAATGTATATGGAAACAAATAAATCCAAACAGACAAAAATACCTACAAAACGTTGTAACAAAGTCAGAGGTCTTATAGTTTCTGTTTTCAAAATTTATTATGGTCATCAAACAATGTGGTATTGATACCTCTGTAAGGAAACAGATCAATAGAACAGAAATAATAATCTAGAAACAAATTCATGGATTTACTGATAAATGATTTTCAAAAGAGATAATTCAATGGAGAAAGGAGTAATTCTAACAACTAATTCTGGAATGTTTGGACAGTTATATGCAAAAAATTAAACAACCCACACATTGTAACATGTAAAACAACTTGAATTGGACCCTAAACATAAGTGTAAAACCTAAAAATGTAAAATTGGAAACAACAATGGAAGAAACTCTGTGGAGTTAGACAATGATTATTTAAACACATCAAAAGCAAATACAAAAGCGAAAAAAACATGCTAGTCTGGACTTTACCAAATCAAGACATTAATTTATCTGAAAGGCACAAAAGATAATGTAAAACCTTGCCATGGACTGTAGATACATATTTGCAAATCATTATTGTTAAGGCACTTATATCCAGAAAATTGAAAGAACTCTCAAAATGCAACCTAATAAACCAAACATAATTTTAACTGGATAAATGATTTGGACAAATAGTTGACCAGAGATCTGTATGGCAAATAAGCATATAACATAAACTAAGTATTTCTAATCATTAGGAAAATGCAAATGAAAATTAAAAAAAGACATCATTAAACACCCACTTGAGTGATTATAATTTTAAAAATTGACAATATGGTTGGTAAGGAATTGGAGAAACTTGAACTCTGGCATATTTCTAGTGGGATTTAAAATGAGAAAGTATTTTGGCAGTTTTTAAAAAATTTAAGTATGCACTTAAGTTCCTGGCAATCCATCACAAAAGAGGAAAGTATATTTTCACACAACATTTTACACTAACATTCTTAGTAACTTTATTTATAAGAACTTAAAATTGGAAATAACCTAGAAATCCATCACCAAGTGAATGGTAAACAATTGTGGCATATCCTTATAATGGACTACTATGCAGCTATAAAAAGGAACAACTGTCAAGTCATGCAACAACATGGATGATTATCAGAATTGTAATGCCGTTTGGAAAAAGCTAGACAAAAATTGTTGCTAGAAAATTCAAACTAATATAGTGACAGGAAACGAACCAGTGGTTACCTCCATGTAAGGATCAGGTAGTGAGGAAGTACGGGGATTCAAAAACTGTTAGGGATAATATGTTTGTCGCCTTGATTGTGGCACAGTTTCATTGGTATGTACATATATCAAAAGTTATCACATTGTGCATTTAAAATATGTGAAATTTGCTACATATTAGTCATATAAAATAAAGATGCAGTTAGACACATAAGAAACAAACATAGGTCACTCTATTAAACCTATTTTAAAATCTTGAATTTTAATCTTAGGCCTGCGTGATTTAAGTGCCCTTCTGTTTTTAACCACAAATGCTTGGTACATCATTAAAAGCACTGGACAGAACAATGAGGATTAGCAGTAATTTCCCAAATTGTCAGTACAAGAGTAAGGTCATCTAAGAACATGTTCAGTTGTTTGGGAAACTTATTTTTTTAGTGTATTAAAGTTATTAGTACCCAATCCTTAAACATTACCATGTTTTAGATCACACTTTTTAAAATAAGTATTAAAGCTAAAATATCAATTAACACTTTAAGAGGAAACCTTTTTTTTTTTTTAACACTTGAAATTTCTCACTTACAATGGACATTTTATAACTTTGAGCTTTCACCATATGAGATTCTTTTTGAAGAGTCTGCAGGGTCAGAATGGTGAAATGGATTTTCTTTTTGTCAGAGGGAAGAAATCTCGATATCCAGGACCCCAGGTAGTCTAATTTCTACCTCTGACTTGCTGTATGACCAAGGTCAAGTTTACCTGACGTCTCCAAGAGGCACCAAGCTCTTGCACACAGTTTTTGCACACAGCTTTTTACCTCCTTCTTATGCAAAGAAACCACGACATGTGGAACAATTTCCAAACTGGGATTAAGAAACATGTTTCTGGATTAAAATTTGTTTGTTTCTGCAAAGCACACAAGGGTACAATGACAAAAATAAAACAGAGGCAACTATTGGCTCACGTTAAAACTAATTATTAACATTTTATGTCTAGACTTTCCCGAAACAGAGAAAAATCGTGTTTACATTTGTTTTTGATTATTAGAATACAGATCTTCACCTGAGAGTTTTCTACAAGCAACTATAAGATTTGAAATAGAATCAAGACATCTTGTCAGAGTCCACAGGTCTTAGGAGAAAAGTCCTGTGGTAAAGCTGCCTGCACCCATGAGGCTCCATAGCAGATGCCCACCAAGGTGGGTGCTCTGAGCTCCCAAGTTAGCTTAGGGCATGTGCAAATGCGTTACCCAGGAATCTTGTTAATATGCAGACAGGTCCTGTAGGGAGAGTTTGGGTTTCTTTTACACTTCTAGCTTATGCCATGACTGCCTAATAGTGAATCACGTTTTGAGTCGCAAGGCCTCCTCCATCTTTTATCGGATCTATTATAGGAATGCGAAGTTTTGCTATTTCTAACTCAGAAGAGCAGCTGCAAAATTCATGGGCCTCAAATTATCTGGCTCAGTTAGGGTTAGGATTTGTTGTATGTGCCCCTCAGGGGCTTACACAAGATAATTTAGGTAGTCCCAGGTTGCTACAGTGACTTCATGGTGACAAAGAATCATTTCCCTTCTATCAGGGTACAAGATGCCTATCAGAATGACAGTTGTTTAGTTTTAATAGATCCAATTTAAATCTTTAGTTTTAAAAGTGCCAGAAAAGGGTATTCTTTGTACCTCTAATGAGAATTCTTGGTATCCACATACAAAATTCCTATCTTCCTTTACAGTCCGAGTCATCTCATGGCCACAGCTGGCTGCAAGAGAGGCAGAGCATCAATGTGTTCATCAGGGCATCAATGTGGACATCTAGACCGGGAGACAGGACTTCCGGAGGCAACGAGCAGCCTCTGCTGCCCTACCTCTGTGCCGATTTTGATTGAAAGGGCTGTAGTTCTCAGAGAATTAAAGCTAGGTCCAGAAATTACCTTGTAACTCTGGAATAGGTGATTGCAATAACAGGAAGCTTTTAAAGGAAGGAGTGAAATTGCCATCTGACCATGAAAACATACCTGAGGAAACATGAGTCTTGCCAGGCAAGAACTGCTTCGACTTCCACCTACGCTCAGCTCAGTGGTTCTTCTCCGGATATTTGCCCCTTACGCTCCCATCCAGCCTGCCTGCAATGGACAATATGCATAGTATGGAAATTATTCCTCATTATTGCCCTGTTTCTGTTCCCACATGAGAATAACAGTTTCAAAATATCTAATGAGTAGCCTTGAGAGATTAAAGAATAACATCAACTAAAATTTGAAAAAAATGCTGTTTCTTACTTTTTTTTGGAAATTACTGCTCATGTTTACTTAAGTAGGTGCCTACACTTCCAACTCTGATCTTAATTGTTCCTTTGAAAGAAACAATTCTCTTTCTCAGAAACTGAGAAATACAATAAAGGGTGCGTGGCTTTTGTCAGATGTCACCAACTCTTCCAGCTAAGTGAAAGAACAAGGTTGACAAATATCGAGGATCATATTTAGCATTTAAAGGTTAAGAAAGGTAATTCAGAAGAATAATACACACAGACATATATGGATATATATAAAATGCAAGCTAAATAGTTCTTCTAAAAGGAGAAAAAAATCATTGTCATATGCAGGTTTATTGTATGTTTTGTAAGAAACCTTGTAATATCCCATAAGATTCATGGGGTCAATGAAATACCGTATTCTAACTAGAAAGCACCATGCCTAATCCTGTTGCAGCCACTGTCATTGACTGTGCATGACACTGGTGGTTTATACACAAGAACAACCACACGTAAGAACTATTGTGATCTACATGAAGGCATCTTATGGATCAAATTTTGTCCTCTTTTATAGAGGAAACTGGAATCTAAGGATATGTATTTTAATTAAATTCAGTTTCCTTGCTTGCTCATGAAAAAACTCTTTTTTTTTCTTTTTTTAAATAATTCCTACATATAAAACCGGAAACTAAGGAAATATATTTTAAATTTTAGGTTTTTCTGGTTTTTGGCCTTTTATATAATAGAAAAGGCTCAAAAATATAAGAACTTCCAACACTTCACAAAATACAAACAGATGTTAGCATAATGTGAGGCAATAGCTTATATATCATTTAATTTTTATTAAATGATTTTTATAAATCATTGTATCATTCAGTGTCCCAGCCAAGATATAGAAAGTATGTATTAATCTGAACAAGTAAAGTTTTTAAAATTAAAAAAAAAAAATTATTGACTACTAAACGGGCATCAACTGCTGAATGGTAAAGAGAACCCTTAAGAGTCCAGGAGAGCAGAGAGCACAGTCCTGACAGCCCAGCAGCAGAACACCCAAGGGAGGAAGGGGCAATCGGGACCCCCTCCCACATGCAGTTGGAGAGGGTGCGCTGCAGCTCATTGGGTGGAGGAGAAGCTCCCTGGGGGGTGGTTGACAGGCAAGCAGGAAATCTCTTGCAGGAGTGCAGGTGGAATTTACTGGAAAATTAGCTGGAACATAGGCAGCGCCCTCCGGGGAAAGGCTGCTGGGGTGTCTGCCAGACTTTCTGGGATGCTGGCTCCAGCACTAGCTGAACTTCCTGGGATGCTGCTGAAACTTTGTGGGAAACCCAGCACTACAATGTCCCCCATGCTGCTGGACACTGAGGGAGGGGGAGGGGAGGCGAGCTCACTCAGGAGAGGAAGTGGAGGAAGTCCTCCACTGTCCCTCTGTGGCACTCTCCTGACAATGCTTAGAATTGTACCAATTAAGGAGAAATGTTTAGAGGGTCCAGCCTCAGTATCACAGGCAGGGCAATGCAGGGTGGTAGATATGAATTTGAAAAGCAATGAATTGCTTGCCAGTACAGTCACTCGGTCCTTTTTTAAATTTAAGTAACTGGCAACAAATTCGAATTATTAAAATGGGAAAAAATACGACATATGTTATAACTTTTATCTGGAGAAGAGTCATAGCCAGTGATATTTGGGAAATTAATATTTGTTTAGATAAATTCATTATAACTTGGAGATAAAAGTCTAATAAAACCCTCAAATCAAATGACAATGTTCTGATCTGAAAGAGCTGAGATATTACTTTGTTGAATCATTTCATTCTAGAAATTAGAGGGACACTGAAACCCAGAATTCAGTGACTTGTTCAAGGTAAAGAGTTAATAAAGAGATAAGTCATTTGCACCATGAATACTTTTTAATTGAATGGTACCAAGTGCCAAGGGTTTTCTATGGTGGAGAGATACTATAGGGAGCACAATGGAGATAGTTCCTGTAATCACAGAGCTTGCATTTTAGTAGGGCGGGTATCAAACAGTGAACAGAGAAACAAGTCAATACATAGCAAGGAAAGAAGACAGAAAATAACGGGATAGATGGGAAGGAATGAATAGACCGTGCTATTTATACTAGCACCACTGGAACAGAGACCTGAAAGGAGTTGTTCTAACTTCCAACTCAGAATATTCATATAGAGAACGGTGTTTTATAAAATCAAATTTAATATTTTCTCATAACAACCCTTCATTTTTATTCATACTCATGCTGTCCTGCATGAGAACTCACTGGTGCCTTTTAGCCGTTAAGCCCAAGTACTGACTGCTATTGCCCCTCTTCTTCTGTCTTGTTCCTATAAAGGGAACTACAGTCACCTGTTCGCACCGTTGATGATGCCTCAGGAAACCAGGCAGAATCTGGTCATAATGGACACAAGCTACATTCTATCTTTCTAGAACTCTGACTGACCACATATTTTGACAAGCTTCAACTGGTTACTAAATTTCTGGTTGTTCAGATATTTTACATCTCCTAAGGGCAGTGTTAAAAATCGTTCAACAGTTAGTCCCCACATAATATGATATTTCAGCACTGAGATATTTCTTAATTATATGTGTTTCCACTGTATGTGTAAATAGGGAATAAGACTTGCTGAAATGCCATTAACAATGGCTGTTGAAAATTTTGTTCTTTAGAAACCATATAGACAGAAAGGGAGTTG
The DNA here is from genome assembly GCF_902686445.1 of Sciurus carolinensis. Lineage (NCBI taxonomy): Eukaryota > Metazoa > Chordata > Mammalia > Rodentia > Sciuridae > Sciurus > Sciurus carolinensis. The sequence continues at coordinate 139,861,449 of NC_062219.1, forward strand.
AACATTTGGTGGTTAATATGCGATTGTGTTATTTCCTGACAAGTATAGCCAACTTGAAATTCATAGAATTGATAACCCTGTCAAGCTTTGAAAACTGTCTCCAATAGGCAGTGTAAGTCGTAAGACATACAATGAAGCCTTGGAAGCTGGAGGAACTATTTTTTTCATTATTGTGAAAATGTCATAAAATTTTAAATTGATTGCAATTGGAACTTGTGAAACGCAACTTGAAAATTTAGGACTAGATTTTATTTCCTCAGAGTTGGACTTCATGCTGTTATAGTTCCTTTGATTTGTAACTCTCTTAATCAGTGTACATGAATTGTGTCAAAAGTTTTATTTGACAAAATTTGGTCCTTTCCAAAGAGACTGTATTGAAATTTTGCATTTGTTAAAGACAAACTGTTTTCCTGTAAAATATCTCTTTGGTTATTAAAAACACTTTGATGAATTGCTATTTAGCAACAAACCAATGGATAATCTCTTAAATTCAGTTAAAACTGCAATACCAATGGAACTATTTTAAATGTACTTACTGCCTTGCTTTTATCTCTAGTTTAAAGAGATTTTATCATTATTTCAGCAAACTATGCGGAAGAAGGTTAAACTTTAAAAGCAAATCACTACAAAATTCAAGACCTTATCTGATGGAACTAATTACTTCAAACTTTCTAAAGTTCTGTGATATTTTTAAATTCACAGGAACATAAAAATTGGGCCAGCGTACCTCATTGTTTATCTTACAATGATGTAAAAAAGCAAAAACTCAGATGACGAAAATTGTTTGCCGCACTCAAAAAATATACATGCACAGCACACAAAATAGACTGCTGAAAACTGCCCATTATGGTTCTCTGTTATATTTCATCTTAATAAGTTTTTACGTAGTTTTTCTGAGCAGATCAGGTGATAATTAAATGTGCCTGGAGGCTTCTGAAAACAACCAATTACCATCATCACAAGAAACTTTCCCCTTGGTAACATGATGAGAGACAACCCCTGAGCCGTGGATTTATGCTGGCCACATAAAGAGAAAAGAAATATTTTGTAAAGAGCAATGAATGAAAAGGGAAAAAAGTTTCAAGCAAGTTCCTTATCTCTTTTTAGTCCTCAGATACCTTATGTTGAATAGCTAGATCATTTTATTATTGCAAATGCCACGGATGTAATCTTTTATTGCTTGCAGTATAGGCCTACAGCATTAAGTTAGTATAAAATTACATATAGTTTAATATATCTGTACAACACCTTTAAACAAGCTTCTCTAGGCAAGAAGGTTATCCGTCTTATAAATCTATTATTCCATTGTACATCTTGATAGCCTAGCATTGCTTCTAGCCATGTTTAAGCATTAAATAGTGCATTATTATTTCACATAAATCAACCAGAGATGTGTGAATTCATAAATTTTGCATTTGCACAGACAGTATTTTAAACGTTTTACTGCTTCGTGGGAACTCAGAGCACAAGCCTGTACACAAATCAGGACCTGAGAAATTTCAATAAAATTTAATATCACAATTACATCTTCTCAAAGTCAATGCATGCATATTTTAGAAGTATTTTAACTGAGTCCAAAAATAAAAGTAAAATTTGAAGAGTCGCTTTCTTTTTCGGTTGAGGTTTTTTTGCTATTGTGCTAATAAGCTAGTAAGTACTTTGATTTTTTTTTTTAATTCTTTGATGCAAAATGGTATAAAGAGAATAAGGCCTTATCCAAATATGAGATGAAAGAAAAATCTATCAAGATCAGGAATCTTGGCAATTGTCTATAATGTACTAAAAGCAATACAGATAGAAAGTAGGACAGGATTGACAAGGATGTTACAATTAATATGTAGTTTTATAGTTGAACTTGAAAAAAGTTGACCAAAAATTCATAATTTTTGACTCAAGTTATATGTGGGTAATAATTAAGCCTTTTAAAGGGTATTTTAGATGATTCTATTTGATTTGCAAGAGAGTTATAGTATTTTTCTTTTCTTTAGGCATTTTTGAGAAGTGATGAAGTATACTATTTCTTTAAATTCGCATTATTTTTCCCTGGAAATGTTCCTTTTAAGTTTTTCACTTATTCAGAAATGTCTAAAAAATTTAACACACAGGAATTCTATGTTTGGGGAAGATGTCTGCATTACTATACGTGTGGTGAAAATTACATTCCTGTTGAAATAATTTCTAATGCATATGATTAACGGCACAAATGTCACACTAATTTGAAAATGGCACATTTGTCACCCAGAATCAGGTGATACAGAAAGATACATTGCTGTGAACTTTGAATTTGCTTCTAGTCATAGTCAAATTCTAGGCAAAGCTTAAAGAATATAAGCGAGAGAGAGAAAAAAAAGAATATTCCCTTGAAGTTTTTGGACTTTTCTCAACTGAGACCTTTCTTGCTGTAACAAGATAGGTAAAAATAATGCCACACAGTAGACCTTTCCATGTATAGTGAGGGTTTTTTTTTTTTTTTTCTTTTTAACTGATGAGAACTGATTACATTGGGAAATCAGTTCTGTTTTACATTCTGCATCTTGCCTGTTCTTTCTTAATGAATCAAAGAGTTCAAACTCAAGGTTAACAGTACTAGAGCTTTGTTTGGAGATGCATCTCTTTGGGGTGATAAGCAAAGCAGACTCGGTGAGTCCTTAGAGCCCTGAAGCTACTAAGAGAGATGACATACCACACCCTGGCAGGCTTTCCAGTGCGAAAGCAGATCTGGTTACCATCCATAGAAAGCTAATAGAAGCTTCTCTCTTGCTCTACTGAATGCTGAAAAGGGAGTGGCTTACATAAAAAAAAAAAAATCAGTGTCCTAATTATGATGTTGGTCTCTTTAGCATTCATTGGTTTGGGGTTCCTTTAGTTTTTGATGGTGTGGCTACACTTAGTTTTTCTTCAGTGTGTGTGAAATGTCATCTTATTGTTTGGGTCTTGACTTGGAAGGATATAAGGAAAAAAATGATTCATTACAGAAATTTCATTTTTGAACTAAGCCAGAAGGCGCTGTCTTTACTTCGGATCTTGTATAACCAAGACTTAGTGTTATGTACATATTTTATGTGTATATAATGTTTACTTAGCAATATATATATTTATGCCACACGAGTGGTTCATACTACCATTACATAAATCCCTCTATTTTTCAAACATTATATGGAAACAATTGATGGTTGAGGAAGGAGCATATATTGTATAAACAAATGTTTAAAGATTCAAAGTGTGTGTCAGTACCATTATGATAAATATGTCTTTGTTCATAACATGTAACTTTATTGATTAAAGTAGAAATTAAAAGAAAGAATTTTGTTTTAGATATGTTGATATCTAAAACAAAATTAATTTGCTTCATCTTTTCTTTTTTAAAAGATGATTACAAACACCAGTTTCTATTTGAAATGAAATGGTTTCATTGGTTTAATGCACTCATGGGTTCAATTTCCATCATATAAACCACAATTATATTCTTAATAAACATCAGCACATCATAGATAATACTCTGTATTTTATTTCTCTATCTTTTGTTTGCACGTTGATTATGTTACCTCAGATAAAATGACCAGGTTTAAAGACAAATCTAAATGACAGGCCAAAACTAAGCCAAGACTTCGTTGGTCTCAATTTGCATAAGTTTTACCTCTAATCTGTTCACTATGTTCATTAAAAAATGTACTTAAATGTTCTAATGGCAAGTACCATGTCTGATGCCACTCATCTCAAATGGGCTATTGACTTATGTACCTCACATTTTTATTAGGATCAACGCGATAGTAATAGTGATGTGATATTGCATTTTATTAAAAATAGAATGCAATATTTTATAAATAAAGCTGAACATAACAGGAACATGTGCAATATGATTTCCTATTTTCTTTTTGAAGCAAGTTGTCACTGAGGAGCTTGCATCTTCTGGGAGAAAAATTTAGTGTAGTAGAGAGAGCTATCTCCTATAACCCCCACCCCTCCAGGACAGAAGGCTTACTGTCCATGAAACTTTGATATAATAAAGCGATGACTGACAAGTACATACCCTGCCAGAGTCACTTGCCCCAGTTTCACATCACCCCCTGCATATCACTGCAACCACAAGACTGGAATATGAGCAGAAGTGATGAATGTCACTCTGGGGCCAAACTCAGGAAGAAGGTGTGCTTTCCCTTTCTACCTCACCTCCAGAGGATTCTGAGGACTCAGAGGAGGGTGGAATTTCAAGACATAGGATGTCATGAATGTCTATGCTCAGGAGGATCCCTGACTCAAACAATTTCAAGTTCTGAAAAATTAGTTTTCCTTACAGCAGCCAGCATTACCATGCAAACTAACATACACAACACAGAATCTATAGTAATTCACTTGATTTATGGAAACTTTGTAATTTTTTTTCCATCTCTTAAAGACAGTGAGAATCTGCAATATGATAAAATGCAAAAGGAGGAAGCCTACCTCCCAGAATATCTGGGAACATTCAACGAACTAACATAGACCAAGCATTTCATAGTGTTAAAAAGACATAAAATTTGTTGTAATTATTGTTATTCTCTCACTTGCCCTCCTGGGGACAGGCACTCACTTATGAATTGGTTTGGAAGTGTATTAGCACTGTATTCTGAGACAGGGTTAGATTGCTTCTAGCTCTTCTTGACTCAAAGATACATTCACCAGTATGAAAGTCTCATTAATGCCATACTTTGAATTACTCTCTTCCAAATGATTCATCATACCACCTCAGTCTGTCTTGAAAAGTCATCCAGATATTATGGTCTTTTCTATTCCATTACTTTTATGTGTCAGAACTTGTACTATGCCATGTCATTTCATTGTCGCCACAAAAGCCAGAGCTAGATACAGTCTTTCCTTTTCACATATGAAGAACTTAAGGACATAAAGATTAAGCAGTTTGCCTGAGTCTTTGTAGCTAGAATAACTGGAATCCAAATCTGTTTCACTTTGATTCCAATGACATAGATCATAACCATGGTGTTCTCACCTACCAGGTAGTCAGCTCCTTGAATCCAAAGGGATGGAAACATCAAAGTCTTATCTTGGCTCAAATTCTTCAGAAAACAGAATTTGATACAAAGATATAATGCTGGCACTTGATTTGAAAGATGCAACCCCAGGACAAAGAGATGTGGTGAGAATAAGGGGTGGGGAGAAAAATGAAATGGGGAGTGATAGAAAGTAATGAAAAGGTTCCTCACTGCACTGGCTCTTGTTTCAGAACAAGCCACAAGGAGACCTTGAAGGTTACTGGAGAGATATATCTGCTGAGCACAGAGGTATCTCCAGATACCTCTTTCTTTTGCAAGAAAAATTGATCCTGCTGAATAGTTGTGGGGGTGAAGAAAGAGAGGACACATAGCTGCCTGCCCATTCTCTTCCATTCTCATTTGTTTCCACCTATTCGGAGTTCCTCCTGCAGACAGGAGTTCCCACTGTCTTTCTGGAAAGCATCATCTGGCCCACTGGGTGACCATGCAGAATGTCAGCTCTCACAACCTCATTGTGGTATTTTATCGAAATCTGGAAATGACTTACAGGCATTGCTGTACAGAAAGATCGAAACCGTATGACCTAGTACACCCAGAGCTTCTATCTGGAAGGTGAGGCATGCTTTGACTTGTAGGGTCTGACTGGAAGATACTGATAAGTTTCTAGAAAGTGAACAACATGGAGAGAATAGGTGGAAATATATGAGATAGATGTCTTATATAGAACCTTTAAATAACTCATTTAGTTTTTATTTATTGAATGTTAATGATGTGCTAGGCACTGTTCTTGATGTTGGAGAAATAGCAATGAGAGGGAAAAAGTTTAAAACTTTCAGCTTTCATTAATCGTGATTGTTAATCTTGGTTGTCAATTCGAATTAAGAAATAAGTAGAAAATGGGCCACACAGAATTCTGGGTGTGCCTGGAGAAGATTTGCACTTAGATCAGCTGAGTGGGGCAGACTTGCCCTGAATGTGGGCTGCAGTATATGGGGCGTGGATGGAAGGAAATGCAGAAGGAGGCTTTCTGGTACACAAGCTCGATTCTTGTTGAGTGGGCGTGTTCTTCGTTGCTGTTTTTACCCAAGGTCATCAGACACCAGATTCTTCAGCCTTGAATGTGGATTCACATCAATGACTCTCCAGATATTTCAGGCCTTCAGTCCTGGACTAGGACTGTATCAGTGGTCCCTCTTGGTCTGAGGCTCCAGTCTCTAGAACTGAGTAGCTACTGGTTCCTCTGGTTCTCTATTGTGCAGATGGTCACTTTGGGACAATCTAGACTCTGATCATGTAAGCCAATCTAATAAATCTCTTATCATATATATTTTATTGGTTCTGTTCCTCTGACTTCTACATAAAACACACATTCTTGTAGGAAAGAAACAAAAGAAGTAAGACAAATAAGTATGACATGTGGTATGTTGGAGGAAGACTGTTATGGTTTGGATGTGAGGTGTCCCTCAAAAGCTCAGGTGTGAGACAATGCAAGAAGGTTCAGAAGAGAAAAGATTGGGTTGTGAGAGTCTTAACCTAATCAGTGAATTAATCCCTGATGGGATTAACTGAGTGGCAACTGGAGGCAGGTGGGGTGTGGCTGGAGGGTGTGGTTCATTGGGGGTTGTGGCTATGGAGCATATATTTTGTATCTGGAGAGTGGAGTCTCTCTCTCTGCCTCCTGATGATGACAGCTGCTTCCCTCTGCCACACTCTTCCACCACGATGGTCTGTCTCACATCGAGCTCTGAGGAATGAAGCTGGCCTTCTACAGACTAAGACCTCTGAAACTGTGAGCCCTCAAATAAACTTTTCCTCCTTTAAAATTGTTCTGGTCAGATCTTATAGTACCAGCAGTGAAAAAGCTGGCTGAAACAAAGATTATGCTTGACATGTAGATATGAGGTGCTTTGGAAGCAAGAATTGGCCAGGAAGTCCTTATTAGAAGATTCCATTCAAGTCAAGACCTAAGAGAATTGCAGAGCAACCATGACAATATATGGACGTGAGCAAATGCAAAGGTCCTGATGTGGGAGTGGGTGGCACATTGGTGAAACAGGAAGGAGGTGAGGGGGGCTGGAGATCAGTAAGTAATGTGGAGAATAATGGCTATATCGATAAAGGTAAGTCCTTCATCTTTTTGAACAGTTAAGCTCTGTAGCCCAAGTGACTCCTGTATTTATCATAACTCTGAAAGTCAGGCAGCATTATTTCCATTTTATGAATGAGCAAACTAGTCTCGTAATGGTCAAGTGAGTTGTTCAAGATCAGAGCTAGTAAATGGTAACCCAGGAATGGATTATTAGAAATTTCATTTTCAGGGTTAATATTTCTAATTAAAGGGAAGTCCTCTCAGTTTCAATCAGTTTTTAGAATTGAAATGCCTGAGTATTGTCAAGGACCAAGAATAATGCAGACCAAAGTTCTTATGAAAAACTGTTATCATTTATTTCTATAATACACCTCTCATGTATATATTATTATTGGTTTCATTTTAGAAGTGAGAAAATGAAGATATTTTAGAAATTTACCCAAAGGGACACAAATCAGGAACTGAACATATACATTCTGTTTTTAGAGATTGTGCTAATAATTAGGAATTTATATTGCCTTTATGAGCACTGTATTTATCATTAATATGTGTCATATGTTCTCCTTAAAAGGGTCCTGTTGACTCATTCTTCCTCTTCAGTTTTTTAATTATTTATTTATTTGAAATTATATATATATTTTTTAATTGACACACAGTAATCATTCATATTTATGGGGTAGTGTGACATTTTCATACATGTATATGATATATAAGCAGATAAAGATAACTGGCATAAACAACCCTTCAAATCTTAATCATTTCTTTGTGTTAGGAACATTAAAAATTCTATCAACTATTTTGAAACATATAATTTAATGCTGTCAATCATAGTTATTCTGCTGTACTATGCAATGTAGGATATATTTCCCTCCCATTCAACTGCATGCTCTTCAATTTTGAAATATAACCATACAATTATTGTCTCTTTCAGATTAAAACCTTTTGTGATCTATTATATATGTTTTAGTTAGAAGTCAATGAAATAATAAATATTAATAACTTCTTATATTCCTTTATTATTTATTATCATATTTCTAAGGTTGTGCAAAACTATCTGCTCTCCACCCTTAACTTTTACTATTTTTTTTTTCAATACTGCTTATTTTCCTTTTTTCCTCTTTTTTTTTGGCAGGGGAGGGTAGGTACTAGGGATTGACCTCAGGGGGCACTCAACCACTGAGCCAACATCCCCAGTCCTATTTTGTATTTTATTTAGAGACAGCATTTCACTGAGTTGTGTAGCTCCTCACTTTTGCTGAGGCTGGCTTTGAACATGAGATTCTCGTGCCTCTACCTCTCAAACTGCTGGGATTATAAGCATGCACTACTGTGCCCAGCTTCCTTTCTTTAGAACGAATTAAGTCAGACATAAACTTTTCAGAAACTATCAAGGAATAAGACATTCCCTCAATTTTTCTTCATGTGGATTTATATTGATATTATCTTTTCTTTTTTGAGGGATAATTTAGCTAGATATAAAATTTTGTGTTTATAGTTCAGATGTTTTCTGGAAAATATTTTTACTGATGAGATTATTACTCATGCTTCATTTTTTTTTGTCCAGACATTCTGTTTCTCTGTTGTGTTCTTAGATTTTTGTTTCTGTAATTTCACATTTCACTGTAATATATTTTGAAGAAAAATTTAAGCAATTTGGATTTTTGTTTCCTTTTTCCAAATAAAGGATTAAATTTTCCTTTGGTTCTGGGAAATTCAGTCCTACTTCCTTTGCTATTATCTCTTCTTTATTCTTGCCCTCTGAAATTTTTACTGAATACATATTGGATACTATTTTTAATTTTCTAAATCTCTTACCTTTCTTTCAAGATTGTCCATACTTTGTCTTTCTGTTATAACTTTTAGCTCATGAATTTTCTCTTCCTTCTATGTAATCTGCTATTTAATCCATATAATAAGTTTTATAAAGAGTTGAGGTAAAATTTACATGCAAGAAAGTGCATACATTATAAGTGTACAGTTAATTTTGAGAAATGTACTCAGTTGTGTAACACCCATCCAGTCAAGAAAGAATATTTTCATCATCATAATAGGTCCCCCATACTCCTTTTTAGTGAATTCTCTCTACTGCCTATCCCTGCAATAAATGATCTTATTTATATCTCAATAAATTGGTTTTGCCTGTTGTATTATATTCATGTAAATAAAAGCATACAGGACTCCTCATCTTTTCTATCTATTACTTACAACTTGACATATTTTTTGAGGTTCATCAATATTATGTTTATCACAAATTCATTTTGTTTTATTCCTCTTTGACATGCCACCTTATGAATATGCTACAATGGAGTGGTGGATGCCTAATTTTATTTCTCCATACCTTGCATAGCCTATTACAAATTAAAAGTACAAATTAAACTATACATGCCTGTCATATTTTTAGTGTTATAGAATAAACACAGCAGCTCCTTGTAGATAATATAATAAAACATATTCTAGAATGTTTCTACCATCTCATACTGAAAATATGGACAAAAAAAAGGACTTAAAAGATTCCATAAAAATGTAGTTGAACAGAGATGATTAGATAAATCACAAAATCACTCCTATAAGAAAATTTCAACAATTCTTGGCACAGAGCTGGGACTTGATGGATAATACACTGTGTACAGAGAGGGGCCTTGAAAGCCAATGGACCAGAAGTGGTATCCTTGTAGAAGAATCACTGTTAGGGAAATCGGATATACAGAGAAAGGACCATGGCCCTTGGAGATGTGACAATGAAGTCAAAGACATCAGAGGAAAGAATTAAGGATCCTGCAGAAAATAAAGTGAAGAAATGGTAACACCTTCTCTCCATCAAGATCCATTAATCTAACCAAAGAGGTGAAAGATCTCTACAATGAAAACTACAGAATATTAAAGAGAAAAATTGAAGAAGACCTTAGAAGATGGAAAGATCTCCTGTGTTCTTGGATAGGCAGAATTAATATTATCAAAATGGCCATACTTCCACAGGTGCTATTCAGATTTAATGCAATTTCAATTAAAATCCTTATGACATTTCTCATAGAAATAGAGAAAGCACTCATGAAATTCATCTGGAAGAACAAAAGGCCCAGAATAGCCAAAGCAATCCTGGGCAGGAAGAGTGATGCAGGAGATATCACAATACCAGACCTCAAACTTTACTATACAGCAATAATAACAAAAACAGCATGGTATTGGCACCAAAATAGACAGGCAGACCAATGGTACAGAGTAGAAGACACAGAGACATACCCACATAAGTACAGTTATCTCATATGAGACAAAGGTGCCAAAAACATACAATGGAGAAAAGATAGCCTCTTCAACAAATGGTGCTGGGAAAACTGGAAATCCATATGCAGCAAAATGAAATTAAACCCCTATCTCTCACCCTGTACAAAACTCAACTCAAAATGAATCAAGGATCTAGGAATTAGACCTGAGACCCTTCACCAAATAGAAGAAAAAGTAGGCCCCGAATCTCCATCACGTTGTCTTGGGACCAGACTTCCTTATTTTTATTTTATTAAACTAACAGAAGAGGGCACTCTTGAACTAGCAACCCTGTCCATGAGTTGAGGTAGGAATAGGAAAAATAAATAAAAAAGAGATTAAGTTTATACAAAACTGCTTTAAGAAGAAAGTCCCCCAAAATCCAAATTAATAATTTCATTTGTTGAATAGTCTCCTTCCCAAAACAGCCATAAAGCAGAAAAGAAGTACAACACAACATTTCAAACAAAAATATTTCTGGAAAGCATTTGGAGCTATTAAAAAATACAGCTTAAATCAGAAGTTCAAAACCTAAAAGCATAAATGTAAAGCAAAAAGGATGAAATTTTTAAGAAGTTGAATTATTTCAGGAATTAGAAGGAAAAGGGAAAAGAAAAAGACACGAGGACTACATTACAAGCTACACAAAGGAGAACAGATTCAAATAAATATTTATAGTTAAAAGTATTGTTCTGCCTGATGTAGTGGAACACTCCTATAACCACAGCAAGTTGGAAGTCTGAGGCAGGAGGATCACAAGTTCAAGGCCAGTCTCAACAATTTGGCAAGACGCTGTCCCAAAATAAAAGACATAAAAAGGACTGGGGATGTAGTTCTCAGCAGTGAAGTGCCCCTGGGTTCAATACCCAGTTCTAATGTGTGTGTGTGTATGTGTGTGTACAATTTTTTCCCCATCCTAACAATGAAAGACATCCAGATAATTTGCAAACATTTTCAGGGCTGGACTCGGGACTATTCTGTGATGGTAACTAGGACTGGAAATTGTGATGGGAGAGCCATAACACTCTCAAATCACCATAGCACTCTACTCCATGGTGGGGAGAGAGGGGAGTGGAAAACCCTTCTCTGCCTGGGATCATTTACCTATGTAGATACCTATACAATTACCGCTGCTTCTGAAGGAAGGGACACTCCTGCTTAAGACTAACCACTGACACAAGTCAGAATTTTGTTGCCATGGAGAGTAAAAGGAAGTCACATCTCTGAAACCCCCAAGAAAACTCTCCACTTCACAAGAAGAGCAGGGAGTATTCAACAGCAGCAATCTACCAGTCGGAGAAGTACAATTAGTTGGGGAGAGAACCATGATATGACACAGTGTGAAGGGATGACTAAAAGCCTAGGTGAATGGAAAAACTAAGGAAACAGCTTAGTTTTGTCCTAAGCTCAAGGCAATGGCAGTCCATCCCTAGAAGATTCTGAAAACTATGGCACAAAAAAGACAAGAAGACCAGCATCAAAACCCATTTGTTTACAATAAAAAAAAATTAAAACAAACAAAACAAAAAAACCCAAATACACCAGCATCTCAGTTCACAATAGCTAGATTGTGGAACCAACCTAGATGCCCTTCAACAGATGAATGGATTAAAAAACTGTGATATATATACACAATGGAATATTATTCAACTATAAAGAATAATAATATTATGGCATTTGCAAATTAATGGATGGAATTGGAGAATATCATGCTAAGTGAAATAAGCTAATTCCAAAAAACCAAAGGCCAAATGTTTTCTTTGATAAGTGGAGAATGATATATAATGGAGGTGGTGGGTGGGGAGTGAGAGAAGAATAGGGGAACTTTAGATTATGTAGAAGGAAATGAGAGGGGGGTATGAAAAATGGTGGAATGAGACAGACATCATTACTTTATGTACATGTATGATTACACGAATGGTATGAATCTACATATTGTGTACAACCATAGGAATAAAATGATGTACCCCATTTATGTACAATGAATCAAAATGCAGTCTGTAAAAAATAAAAAAATTTTAAAAAATTAAAAAAAAATACAGCTCAACTTTTGACTAGTTTGACTCAAGTCCTTACAATAGTGGACTGATAGTCACAAATAATATCTCTACTACACACAATATTTAATAAAAAATTTTTAGGGTATACAGGAAAAAAGGGGGGAATCAATTTTCAATAGACAAAGCAATCAACATAACAGGATCTGGATATGAACAGTATGTTGGCACTACCAGAGAGTTAAAAATAACTAAGATTAATATGTCAAAGGGTTTAAGAGAAAAGGTAGACAGCAAGACATTTCAATGGAGAGAAATTATAATAAAGAGTAAAGAGAAATAGTAGAATCACACACATGCCTTACCATGCATGCGAACACACATGCACATACAAACTATCACAGATGAAATATACTTTTGAATGGGCTCAGCAAATAGCTTTAGGTGGCTGAGAAAAGCAGTAAGTGTCAGGAAAGTATTGCTCCTTAAAATAATCTAAAGTAACATACACAGAAAAAAAGATTGGGAAAGTAGAAGAGTTGGGGAAAAATGTCAAATGATCTAATGTATCTTTAATTGGATCACAGAAAGAAAAGAGTGAGAGAAAGACAGAAGATGGATGGAAGAAACATATGAACATATAATAGATAAGAATGGAAACTCTCAAACAATACTTAAACCACATTAAAATGATGAAGTTGCAAAATAAATCAATGTAAAATCCATAATTGCAAAACTACACAAGAAATAAAACTAAAATTTACTAGAGAAATCTTTGTTACTTTTAGAGGAAAAAGTTTGTAGGCATAACACACAAAGCCCAAACCACAAAAGACAAAAAACAAAGGGATGTATCAAGATTTCAATGTTCTGTTTTGAAAGACAATTTTAAGGAAATGAAAAAGAAAATTGGTAACTGGGAGAAAATATTTACAAAACCCATAACTGAGAAACAGTTTTTTAATAGAATATATAAAATTTTTTAAAGCCTCATAATTACAAAATACACAACCTAATAGGCAAAACATTTGAACGAATTGTTCATCACTATGGAGAAACAAATTGTGAGTAATCAGATAAAAAAAATTCTCCAAGCCATTTTTCATTAGAAAAAATGCCAATTACAACCAGCATAACACACCAGAACATGCTTTTAGCATAGATAAAATTAATTTTTAAAAATAACTAACAACACTGCCTGCGGACCTGGGTACTAATTATCGGTCTCACCTATTGTGGATAATATAGAAAATGGAACAACTATTTTGGAAATCTGCATGTATATATAAACTTAAATATATACTTACTGAATAGCCAATAAGATCCAATATGTTGTATAAGACAGAAGAAAATATGTGATTCACATATACACAAAGTTGAATCAAGAAGACAGCAAAAGCAACTGCAGGAACTATTTTTGACCTTTTCTGCTTTAACAATAAAAAACTAGGAAAAGAGAGATATTGTGTAACTATGGTCCTTAATTTTCTGTTTCACTTTGTATAGATATAGCCATAGATATTTACTTTGTATAGATGTATTTATAGAATTTTGTGAACAAATTATGGAATTTCCTCATGATAAGACACAGGAGGCTAAATTACATTAAGTATGACACTGCTGAAAAAAATTGATAAAAATTTTACTTTTCATCAGTTAAAAAAAGGAGTTAACCCTTTTATTCCCTTTCCTGTGTATTGAGTGTCTGTGTATATTTTTAAATTTATTGAAAATAATCACATTAAAAACCAGTGCTGCTATTCTTTGGGATAATAAGTTACCAACATGCAAAAGACAGTACTCCGACTGTCTTGGGAAAAGAGGTGTCTCCAGAGAAGGGTCCGAGGGGCTCCAAGAAAGGAGGGGGACTTCAACTCAGGACCAGCGGAGTTTATGTCATACAGAATGGAAAAGAATTTCAGCACATCAGATAAAGGCATAGACAAATGTTTATTTAGGAAGTAGACACACATTCAAGGGTGAATCTGGGCTATCTTGAGAGTGGGAAGGCCTTCCTTGATCTGGGGGTTCAACATTTATAGAAGGGCACCCGATTTTGTACCAGTTTTCCCTGTGCTTAGGTATTTCTCTCCCTCTACAAGGGCTTGGTCCAAGGGCATGTCACTCAAAATTGACAGTCGTGCTGTCTGGATCCAACTGGCTCATTGGAGTTTCCTTTGAGGCTCAGTTTATCTCTCTCTTTTTTTATATCTCCCTCTTATTATGATTGGTCCTTTCACCTCGTCCCCCGTAAGCACACTATGGGACAGAGAAAAAAATCCAAAGGTGCTTTTACTGTTCTCACACAGCCAACGCAACACTTCTGACACCAGCGAAAGCCCAGGTTGTAACCTGTGCTTCCGACTGACCAGCTCTCCTACTTGTGTTCACTTAATCTGCTAGAGTGGCTCACGGAACACTCACGTATACCGGTTTATTGTAAAAGTATTATGAAGTGTTCAGATAAAGAGCCAAATGGGCAATTGTGCAGGACAAGGCATGCGGGAGGGGTGGGGCTGCCACGCCCTCTCTAGGTGCTCCTCCCTCCAGGGACCTCCATGTGTGCTCAGTATCTAGAAGCTCTCCAAACTCAGTCCTTCTGGATTTTAATGGAAGCTTCATTGCATATGCATAATTGATTAAATAATTGAACTTTGGTGATCAATTCAACCTCTCCCCTCTCCAGAGGTTTTAGGGTGAATCCTCTAATCATGCTTTGGTCTTTCTGGGGATCAGACCCTCTCTGAAAGCTACCTAAGGAACCTCAACGGCTTACTAGTTATCTCATTAGCATACAAAAGATGCTCTTACCACTCCAGAGATTCTAAGACTTATAGGAGTTCTGGAGGAAATCCCATTAAATAAATCTTATATAAATCAGCACAGCATACATATATTGACCCATAAACTGTTGTAGATAATAAGTTCAAATGTGGATATAGCAAAGGTGGTCTCAAAAATCTTGCCTAACTCAAGGGAACTAATACCTAGGGTTAGATTTCTTGATGGGAACTTTGTGGTATATTCTCCATGTCAAATATCATTCCTCTATATCCCTGCCCTTTATTTATTTATTTTTTTAATTTGCACAAATTAGAAATGTCAACAAATTGGAGAAATATTTATGTTTTCAAGTAATCTCTCTTAAAAAGTTATAGTACTCCTTTGTATTTTAAACTTCCTTAAAGCTAAATGGGTATATTAGAATAATTTCATTTCAAATATTTAGCAAAGATCAGTCAGGCTAGATTGATTGAGATTAGAAGTTGTTAAAAATTGGAGATCGGAGCCTGGATAGGTGACTATTGTGGGAAGATTTGTCAGCAAGAACAAAAGTACACATGTCTATTGAGGAAGAATTGGAATACTGAGGAGGTTCCTCAATTTTCCCATTTGTTTTAGTCAGCTTTTTTACTGCTGTGACCAAAAGACCTGACAAGAACAGTTAGGGGAGGAAAATTTTATTTTGGAGTTGATGGTTTTAGATATTTTAGTCCACAGACGCCAGGCTCCATTACTCCCAGCAAGGTGGAACATTATGGCAGAAGCATGTGACAGAGGAAAGGAGCCAGGGACATGGTACCAGGAAGCAGAGAGAGACTAAGCTCAGTTCACAAAATATATGCCCCAAAGACCCACCTCCTCCAGCCTTACCTACCTGCCTAGAGTTAGCACTCAGTTAATCCCTATCAGGAGATTAACACACTGAAGAGCTCAAGGCTCTCAGAACCCAACCGTTTGTTTCACCTCTACACTTTCTGGTTTTGTCTCACACATGAGTTTTCTGGGGACACCGCATATCTAAACCATAAAACCGTCCTTTGTGTACTTTCTTAGTATCCTCCCCACACAAATATTCCCAGAGCGCTGAATTCAAATTAGCTTATGCACTAACAAAGAATAGGGAAGTAAAATAAATGTATATTGAGCCCCTAGATTTCATAGAAAAAAATGACAATTAGATTTTGTGCCCACAACCTTCCTAAGTGCCTTCTATTATCTTATGGATGCTTATGAAAATTCTAATATGTGGGAAATATGGGCTTTCCTTCTATGCTGTAAATTTGGTATGGTAAAATAACAATTGAAAACACTGTACTATTTCTTATCTGGAAATATGCTTTCTTGGATCCATTGAAAGAGGAACTAGTTAAAACTGTCTGTGGTTGTGTTTTATTGGTTAATTAAGCAATTTACACAAGATTCTTGAGTGACAATTTCCTTAGGGAAACTTCCATGTTATTCCAGGCAGCAGTAGTGAATATTGCCTTTCCATGTTCTTTCTACCCTTTAAAAATTCACATGTTAAAACAATCAAATAATCTAAAGTGTCCTTGCCTCTTGACAGTCCTCCCCCATGCATGCAAAGGTAGTTGATAACTTCTTGAAATGATAATCAACAATTATATCTATGCACAGCCTCTGCTGGGAATTCATATCTATTTAAAATATCCTGGGTGGGACTTTCCCTAGAACCATGATACATGCAATCAAACTGAAGCAGACCTATAAAAAGTGTGCTGCTGGATAGATTTTTCAAGGGACCTCGGAAAACTAGAAACTTCTCTCTAAAAACTAGGCTTTGTTTCAAGATCAGTGTCTTTAGTTGAGATGTATATTTGAGTACGAGCTTCCTATAATTGGGAAAATGTGGTATCCTTATTTCTTAACCCCCTGAGAGGTAAATAGATACAACTTTTTAAATATTCTTTCATAGAATAAAACAAAAGCCATATTCTAGATTAGAAACTGGGATATCGTTTCCTGAGAATTTTTAAAAAAATTGGAACTATTAACTCTCTTGACTTAATCTTAAAAACAGAAGTGTTGAGAGTCCTATCTCCACCCGTGTTGTCTAAGAGAGTTGAAAAGAGTTCTTGGTGTCTTGAAAAGCAGTGAAATCTTATCCTACTTTTAACCAAAAACAGTTCTGGTCCTTCCTCTTCCTCTTACAAACGTCCAGGAACTTGAGGATATCTCCCTAAGGGGATTTGAGATGGAGATGATTTGGTGTTTAGTTAACTGAGTATCCTGAAGTAGGAGAAAGATGGAGGCCCGTCTCTCTTCACTATGAGGACTGGAAGAAAAGAATGACTCAAAAATCCATTGGAAAGGTGAAGATTGAAGAGGCCTGCCTCTCCCTCCCTCTCAAGACTCTACCTGGGCAGGACAGGGTGGGGAGCATTCTTGCAGCCTTGGCTGATTAACCTAAAGGTGTGGCTAGAAACCTGAGCAGACTGATGGCATTTGGAAGGGTGGAAACTCTACTGAAGACTGAGAAGTCCAAGAGAGTTGCCAGAGGCGCAGACCTTGGAAAGCGCACAGAAAATACAACTGTTCTAATGGACTATGGGCAGCTCATTACCCTGACAACCATTCTGACTCAGGCACCCTCAAATTTCAGTCTTATTTGCATAAACTGGTCCTCTGGGCAGAACACTTGTCTGTCAGGCACAAGGTCCTGGGTTCCCGCTGCACTGGTCCTTCACAAGCAGGCCCTTGCCTGCTCTACCAGCATTGTGAAGCAAAACATATGAGCTCTCTACTCTGTAACCAGTTTTCCTGTAAAAAGACCTAAGAATTCTGCCTGAAATGTGCTTCCTCTTCCACCTAAGTCCTATTAGACTTAGAACCCATCTCAAATGTCACCTCCCCAAGGAGACTTCTCTGGTCCCCTGGACTAGGTCTGATCCTACAGTTAGGCCCATTCTTACCCTCCTCCCCAAACCACACTGTGTCACTTTGTAGAGCATATCATCGTTGAAATGGAAACAGTTGTGCAAGTATTTATTGTCTGTCTCCATTATAGGACTTAAGCTCCCCTTGGGCAGGGACTGTCTCAGTCCTCATTTATGACCCTGATGCCTGCCAGTCTCTTGCCATCATAGAGGCTCATTAAATGTTTGCTGAAGGACACCTTTTTTTTTGGAAGGGATTATCCTCATTCATATCAGGTGGTAGTACTGTTTCTGAATATTTCTTCCAGGGTAATTTTTCTTGGGTCCTGGGCTATGTATGCTCATTCTCTCTTTTGAGAATCTTCATCTCTGACTTTTACTTTAATTCTTGAAATCCATATCTGAACAAAGACAAAGGAACTAACATGTGCTTGCCATCCTACTTCTGAAAGGTATAATTTACACTTTCTACATCAGACTGAGGTTATTCTGTGTCAAGTAGTGTTATTTAAGATACTTTTGCAATGATGGAAGGCATAAGCTCTCTATTAAATAACTAGAGAATTTTAAAGAAATTTTATAATCTTTAATAAGATATATATAATTGAGAATACACTCAACTTAAATTTGATATGTAATATTGTCTATAATTATGATATTCATTACTATAAATTTTTAAAATATGAAATATGTTCAAAAAGCCTTTTTAGGCATTTGTTGCCCATTGTAAGGTTCAAAGCTCTTTAAAATCTGTCCTTTTCAGTTATTTTTACAATTTGTCCTTTTTAGTTATCTATTTTGTGGTATTAAATAGGAGGTACATTGAACAATTTATATCCAATGGCGTTCGAAGAACCAATTGCATTTCTTTTTTTGTTAAGAATGTACATATTGCTTTAGTGAGGAAAAAGACCACTTGATTTGGGATTTAGAGCACTGAATTTTCTCTGTAAGCTTTGTTAAAAAATGGCTGGGTGCACATCTATAATCCAGATGATTCAGGAGGCTGAGGCAGGAGGATCCTAAGTTTGAGGGCAGCCTTGGCAACTTAGTAAGACATTAGCAAGACATAGCTCAAAATAAAAAAATAAAAAGGGCTGGGAATGTAGCAAAATGGTAGAACACCATGGCCTGGGTTCAAATCACAAGATTAAAACAAAAACAAACAAACAAAAAAAACACACACAAACTAAAAAACACTGGGTGTCTGGTGCTGGGGCAATTAAGAATTAAGACCTCTTGTGCTTCAGTTTCTTCCTCTTTTCCTCCTTTCTTGCATTTGTCAAGTGTATTGTCTAGGATGTTAGATCAGGTAGTCAGTATTTCATCATAAAAATGATTCTGTGGTAAAACAAGTTTGGGAAAAAAAGGGAGAGAAAGTAAGTTACTAAAATTTTTTTCTCCCTGTGGGATTTTTTAATACTCTCCAAAATGCAAAAATAAGCTCCAAATTTCTGGGATTGGGCAGTTTGTGTATTATCTTCAAAGTGATATGACTTATGAGTCTCTTTTTTAAAGAACCATCAACATAGGTATTGATGATCAATATATCATCATTAACCTTTTAAATTTCTGGCATACTTTTTGTGTGTGGCTATAGAGGTCTTTGTGGGGTGAAAAGGAAATTAAAAAAAGGATGAACAATCGTCCAGCTATCAAAGGAAATGATATTGAATGCTATTGTTCCTACTTTCAAATTTTAGATTATGGGGTTTATCTTCTTTGTAGTCTGGATCCATCAAGCACACTATTTTAAAACAAATTTTTTTCTCTTGACGAATTTCAAAAGTGCTGAAAACTGTAAACAAAATATGAGTCAAAAAATTATGCAGAAAATAAAATCCATGTATCAAGACCAGGGATGTCCTTGAGAATGGAAACTGGACCCAGGACCTCAAGCAGGCTAGGCAAATGCTCTACCACTGAGTTGCATCCCAAGTTCTCTTCTGTGCTTCTTGACAGTGTCAAGGTTGAGTTGTGTTGGCCACACACCGGTGACCACATTGCTTTGGAAGTACAGAAATACAGTTTTTGTCTTCCTAAAAAAATCTTTGTCTGAATTTGACCTCTTTCACTTCAAGACTCCCAAGGCTTAGTGTCAACAGAGGAAATTAAGGACATGGAAACAGTAATCACAAAATCCACGTATCTAATGCATGCTACCGAAGGAAGTCACGACAGGAGACGTTACCATTGGCAACACAGAGTGAAGGTACCGAATAAGAATTAGGAGATGGCTCAGAGAGATACATCCTGGTACTTGATGATAAACCAGGATGAAGAATGTGGATCCTCATTATGGAAGGACATCTCCTGACTATTGACTCCACCATCCCATCGACTGGTATCAGCTTTGTCAGGTACAATGACCCCACTACACACTTGGGTGTTCTTTGTCATGGCTGCCATCTTCAAGAATGGTGCTTGTAAGGGTTCAGGTACGTGTCTGGGACAGACACAGACCTGGCTGCCACACTGGGCACATCTCCTGGGGAAGGCGAAAGGTGGGAATGAAAGCGGTTCTCCAATATAAGTGTGTACACTACAACTTTTAAGTATTTTGTTTGGAAATTTCCATTTGGGTTTTTCTTTCATTTCCCTCCAGGTATAGCTTGGCTTGGCTTTGCTGTCCCAAAATAGGTAATTAATCCACGTGAATTTGCATTCAAATGAGACTTTCAGGAAGATCTTCATCATGGTTCTTAGGTTTTATAACTTGTGATGGGTTAAATTTGGTACTTACATCCTTCAAAATATCATAATGCTTTGTTGAAAATTATGGATTTCATTTTTAGAATAGAGAATTTGTGAAATACGAAGTTACATGTAGTTATTATTCAATTTAACATTTTTTTTTTTTCATGTAAGAGATAAGCGATTTCGGTGTATCCAGTATATAATGTTGAAACTGTAAGTAATTCCAATATAATGAAGAGTTTAATTCTGGAAGTTATTTATTTATTATTAATAAAAGTTACTGATTCTCTAATCTATACTAAAAACAAGTCATTTGCTCCAATGGACTGTTTATTAAAATATGGTGAGTGGCTATACCAGAAAAATGAAAGTCATTCATAGCTATTAAATATTAAAATGAAAGAGAAGCAAAACTATGGAATACCAAGTACCAAATATTCCTGTTAATTGGAATATTTTGATAATCATAATGTATTTTGAATATTTAATTTTGGGGCAATGCTACTTGAAATCTGACTTAAAGTCATGAATTTCACGCCTCACATGACACAATCAGCCTGTTCTCACAATGATCCTGAAACACACATGTCCCTCTGGATCTTCCCACCTTATTTTTCTGGTAGAGTCCAAAGGAAGTCAGTGGGAATGCCTTCATGAAGTTGCAGCTTGGCAAATAAATACATGGTGCTCTAAACACACAACATCCTCTTTCTTTAGTTATGCAACGTTCCTTATTTTGCTCATGCAATCTGCAGTTCAAGTCTAGAATCTTAAGAAGATTTTAAGTGTCATGATAATTTCAAAGAAAATATCTTAAGAGGAAAACTTTTGCAAAGGACTCACCATACCAGTTTAATTTAAATGATTAAACGTTCCATTTCACTGTTTACCACTGCTTTATAAAGTCATGACTTGATTATCATTTAGTGGGATGAGAAAGTCAGTTCTGCATATTTCATGTTACATTATCTTTGGAATAATTGTGCAGATAATTACTCTGACTCTTTAATTATGTAGGCTTGGTCAAAATATTACCTTCAGACAATGAGATGGCCCATGCCTGTAATCCCACTGGCCTAGGAGGCTGAGGCAGGAGGATTGAGAATTCAAGGCTAGCCTCAGCAACTTAGCAAGGCCCTAAGCAACTTAGAGATACCCGGTCTCTAAATAAAATACAATAAAGGGCTGGGGATGTGGCTCAGTGGTTAAGTGCCCCTGGGTTCAATTCCCAATACTATATGTGTAATGTATATATATATAACCACTTTATATATATATATATATAAAACCACTTTATATATATATTTATATATAAAACCATCTTATATATATGTTTATATATTACCATCTTATATAAGTGTTTATATATATATAAAACCATTATATATATAACCATCATATATATATAAACATTTATATATACATGTAGTTATATATATATATAATCATACATATGTGTGTATATATATATATATATATATATATATACATATGTATATGTAACCATCTTTTAAGTCCATACAAGAAAGAACGTTTCTTTATTTTATTTTGTTCTGAAGAATAGCATTGGTGGCTCCTGTTACTTGAGATTTAGTTTAACTTTCAAGTAAAAGTTAGTTTTGGATCAGCAAACATCTCCCTATAGGCTAATTGCATATAAGGTAAGGGG
Source organism: Sciurus carolinensis (assembly GCF_902686445.1). Taxonomy (NCBI): domain Eukaryota; kingdom Metazoa; phylum Chordata; class Mammalia; order Rodentia; family Sciuridae; genus Sciurus; species Sciurus carolinensis. The sequence continues at coordinate 139,883,831 of NC_062219.1, forward strand.
ACTTGATCTTTTTTCATTCCTTAAATTACAACTCATTTATTTAAAGGAATACTTGTCAAAGGAAAGCTTTAAGTAGTGAGTTAAAAAAGCAGTGTTAAATAATTGAATTGACTGTGATAAAATTGCCTTAGTTTAAATAGACTAGTCTGTTTAATGAATTGTGCTTTTATAGGGTGAGATAAATCTATGTGAACTCAAGTGGATCCACCAGAAACTGGATTTGGATAGAGTAGGAGAGAAGCACGAGGAGGCATTTGTAATAATGCAGCTATATTTTATTTAATTACAGTTGCATTCAGTTACACAACATTGTTTTCTGCCAGGTTAATAATAATGAATATAAAATATTATCAAGAACCTTACACACATATGGAACATCTCAGATCACTCGAGGAGGAAATACTCTTATTTATTCTTTCCTCTCAAGTAGAAATTATTACCGGCTTAATTAGGAACATAGCATTTAATTTCCAATTTTTAGGAAGAGATTCGACTTACAAACCTTCAACATTGGATCGAATTATTTTGGCAATGAGTCTGTGGCAGGAAATTAATTTTGTATTTTCAAGTAAATTTGGCAGGTTACTTTCCTGTTTAGTGTTGAAAAGGGTTTTTATAACATGCTATTAAGCTACCATGCATGCATCCTCGATAGCAATTGGTTGGTTATCACTTCAAAAGAGAAACTTAGCTGGAACATTTTGTAGTCCTTGATTATACTTCTTGTGTTGTTAAGCGTTGAAATAAATTTTATGTGCTTAAAAACAGAGGAGCAACTTAAGAAAAAATAAACTAAGACAAGTACAAACATAAGGATCTGTTCTCATCAAAGAAGAATCACATTGGCTCATTGCTAGGTTGGCAATCATTTTCCCCCTTGCCGAAAGGTGGAAACCAAATTCTTTGTTGTATAGGTCAAGGCTGAAAGAAAGGAGTAAGGAAAGATGGTATCAGTTCACACATACCACTGAACACTTCCACAACTTAAGAGTTATCTCTTCTTTGTATCTGACCCATGAAATTCTTATTTTAGTACTTATTATCTCAGAGTAGCTTCTTAACTTGAGGCAAATTCTTTCCACCATGCACACACAAACTTCCTGCTTGGTATTCATGTTCTTACTTTGGGGAGCTTTGAATGGTTGCAGTGAAGGTAGGAAATCAAATTCAAGTTTAAAATATGGAACAGAGATGTTCCATCGAGATTTTAAAATCATGATCTTGTTTATACTACCAAGCAAAGTGGATTGTTGTAGTTTTATAATATTTCAATTAGGATTTTTAAAAATAATTAAATTGAATGGTTTTTTGTTTTGTTTTGTTTTTGTTTTTGAACTGGGGATTGAACCTAGGGTCATTCATCCACTGAGCAACAGCTACAGCACTTTTTATTTTTTATTTTGAGACAGGTTCTTGCTAAATTGCTTAGACAGCCTCACTAAGTTGCTGAGACTATCTTTGAATCTGTGATCCTCCTGCCTCAGTCTTCAAAATTGCTGGGGATTGTAGATGTGATATTTTTATTTTTAATTATAGAAGTGAGATGTGATCACTGGAGAAATTTAAAGGAGGAAGAAGAAAGTAAATAATGCCAGTAATTCCATTAGTTCACTACATATCAGCAATAATTTCTTGAGGATCAGATAGGTGCCATACATAGTTTGTAACTTTATGGTATTTGTGATCTATTAAAGATAACAGATATTAAACAGTGACAAAACAACTGATGTTCGAAATAGACTTAAATGCTGTGAAGATAGAATATAGTGGTCTCTTAGAATGTATGATGGAGGTCCTGTTGTAAACTGGGGAGATGGGATAGAGTATTAAAAGAAGCATTTTAATCTGAGGTCTAAAGGAGGGTCAGGAGAAAGTGATAGAGAGGGTAAAAGTACATTCTGGAGAAAATTGAAAATGGCCAACCCTGAGGCTGGAAGCCCAGTAGTACACATCAGAATCAGGGGCCCAAAACACAGGATAGTGCAGAGTAAAAAGAGAAGTGGAAAAGAGAAAGTTGTAACAGTAGGTAGGAACTGGATAACATGGGATCTTTTACAGTCTATTAAGGAGACTGGCTTTTATTCTAAGAACAACTAGAGATAAAGAAGAATATTTTGTAAGAACTTGTTCTCTTTCACTATTTTAAGAGAATCAGACAATTATTGTAGTCCATGTTCTGTTGCTATAGCAAAACACCCGAGACTGGGAAATTTATTAAGAATGGAAGTTCATTTGACTCCTGGTTTTGAAGGCTGAGAATCCAAGTGGTTGTTGCTGGCATCTCGTGAGGGCCTTCAGGCTGCCTCCTAGCAGGGTGGAGGGCATCACAGGATGAGAGAACTTGTGTCAGCTTCGTGCTCTCTTTCTGTTTTTATGAACTCACCAGTCCCATGCTGGGTCCCTAATCTTGATGACCTTGTCTAATCCCAATTACTGTCCAAAGAACCCAATGGTATTTATATGTTAAATACCATTAACATATAAATTTGGGGACTAAGTTTCACCGTGAACTTTGGAGGGGACATTCAAACCATGATCTATATTTTATACTACCTTTAATGTGTTTTTCTTACTTATTTTTTTAACTTATTCTATATCCATTGCATCTTCTTTCACAGTAATTTTTGTGGTTAGTTTCACTATGCGAACTTTTTCATAATTTACTTAACCACACTCTTATTTTGGAGTTTTGAATTTTAAAAAATCTGTTTATAACCGTGGCATGATGAATATTCTTGTTGACAAATATTTTCAAAGATCCATGACTGTTTCCTTAGGGGGGAAAAATGATAAAACACGGACAGAATTGCTGTGTCAAAGTATAAGAGAATGTGGAAGCTTTAAATACGAATTACTAAATTGCTTTCCAGAAAGGTTGGAGCAATTATTTCTACAGGTGTGCAAAAGTTGAGACCTTTTTTGAGACTAAGTTATAAAGATGTTTGGGAGAGCAGATTTCAGATTCTATAACACAGACTTAAATAGAAATTTGCAAAACTGGAATCTATTTGAAGACATTTGAGCCATCTGACTGAAAATCTGTAAAATTCTTATCTCCCTACCTGGTTCTTTGGTTAAAAATGACAGTTCCCCTGTGATATCATTGTATAGTGACCGCTAACTGGAAGTGTTATTGCATTGGGTTATGTGTTGGTTTGTACATTTGTACAGGCAGTTAGAACAATTAAACACACACTAAAAAGACATATTCAGAAACTCTAAAACTTAAATTTTAAATTTAGGGCACATTATTGAAATTAACAATTGTCAAACATTATAAAGAACAATAGGAAAAAGGCAAGAACAATAAAAAGTTTTTAAGACAAATGAGAAAAATGTTTTCAACTCAGTTACAATTAAGTCTAGCTTTCGATGTTGCAAGGCTATTTTCCAACAATGGCTTGAAATTTTCAACACCAGGTCCAAGGTGCTATCACAGGGCTCCTCGTGAATTCTGGGTTTGACTCTTGGCAACACACCCCATCTTTGATCTGCCTCTGGTTCTTTGGTCTCCACCCTCAAATCTTGTTCTCTCTAGTTTGTCTTCATTGCTCTGATTAATGGATTTTGGCTTATTTTGACTTGCTTGGTTTTCTTACTCTGCACATTTCCTGATGGGCAGATGCTGCTCACACAAATGCTCCATCTCACCCACTGTGGCTGCTTCAGAGGCAACCGCCGGCAGCCTATAGCCGGGACACTCACTATTCTTGAGTTGGGGTGAATATTTAGAAAAATGACATATATATTCTCTTCAATTGTTCAATTACTTAAATTACTCAATAAATCCTCAAATATTATAGTCATTTCCTTTAGTGCAAATTGGGCAAAAAAGAAATCATAAAAGACACCTTTTCTCTCTCCAAAACACTTAAATCTGTGGTTATAATGAAAGGCAGCTTTGAACTAAAGACTTAATATCTTACTTGAATGACTAAATGGGGATACAGTTATTTTACAATGCAGTCATCCAGAGAAGAGACATATCTTGGCAATGATGTAGCCGTTTCCCTAAATGCGTTTAGAATTCCTCTTTTGAGAGAAATGGGAGTAGATATGAAATGTGAGCAGATCTCTTCCCCATCTTTTCGCCTTTGTTTTTTAAACACACTGTCTTGGGTGCTGCTGACATATGTAATTAAGAGCCAAATTAAGTAGCTAATTCAGTAAGGGCTGTAGGAGTTCAAGGAAGGAAGAGCGTTCCCTGTTATTTTTGAGTAGTTAGGAAAAGTTTCTCAGAGAAGAGTGGCTCGGAGGAACAAGTGTCATTTAGGTCAGTGGAAAGGTGGACACATGAGGTGGAGTATTTTGGCAAAATGAAGGAAATGCATGGAGTGAGGCAGGCTTTCTATCCCTCTGAATTCCTCATGGCTACTTCTAAATTTACTCCTATCCTCCGTAGGCAAAGCGTGTTGTGTAGACCTATGCTGGGTTGCCTCCTTTCTGATTAATCTTGTTCACAGAACTTTCTCTGATGTGTTTGAAGTTGAATTAAAAGACTCATGTGATACCGTCAACCTATCATGCATTGTTATTTATGCTTTCTCACTATCTGGTCATTTCAACAATGACAAAAACCTCTTTGAGGGCAGAGACTGTTGTTTCCATTTCCTCCCCCTGTCCAGTCAACAATGATGTTTTCCCACTTTGTAAACCTTGTGATATTTATGACAATGATGGTAAACATCTCCATGCAAATATATTCCTTGGAAAAATCACACTTCATAGGTAAAGAAATTAGAATGTTCCAGACTACACTGTTTCTTAAGTACTCATTAATAATGGTCTTGTGCCTCAGTGGTAGTAGGAAGGAAAATAAGAAAGAATGGAAAGTGGGGTCTCCTTTTCATACTCTAGATCTCCAATTTGCTTGCACATTTTGAAGAAGACCCTACTATTCAGCTGCCACCACACATTTTTATTTGTGTAGTAGCACTTCAGAAGTTAATTAAAAAATGACCATGGTCCCCTTGGGTTGGGGAATTCTACCAAGTACTTTGCATATGTTCTCATTCCATATTCATGCTCTGCCAACAAGATAGACATTATCATCTTTATTTGGCTGAGATAGAACTGGAAGCCTTTAGATCAATATGGGAAAACCATTGTGTGGTAAAGTCAAGATTGTAATTCATTTTGGAGTTGGACTAAACACTTTTATCTTCCTTAAATTTCTGTTATCAAGAGTATGCCTCAATGGTTCAAAGTAGGATTCAGGAATTTCTGAAAAGCTGAGAGAGAAGTATAATGTGAATGAATGATTAGGAAGAATCCTTTTCCCTTTATGGGGGAACATAATTCCTTCATTAAACCAAAGAAGAGGAAGATGAGGCAGGGTGTCTTTGAAGTAAGGTAAGTATGTGTTGTAGTCAGATGGATTATTGAAAGGCGATAGAATTTTATAGACATGACGTTTGCTGTCACTGGATCTTCTACTTCCGAAATGAAAGAGTTCTTATTTTTCTGCTCATAGTCACAAAGTTATTGATTTTCACAAAAGGTATAGAAGATGCAGGAAGTAGCATGGAGAAGATTAGAAATAGAATCATCCAGAACCATTTTAGAAAACTGATGAACTGAAAATATTTTTATTATCTTACTTCTTCTTATTCTGTCACTATGAACTTTTTCCCCCTGTAAAGGAATCTATCTTCCCAAGTAGGGAAAAATGATTTTTGAAAAGATAAGCCTGAAAAAATTAATTTAAACTTAGCCATATTAGGGTAGCATTAAGGCACTCCCGGGTACGTTTTATTGGTCCATTAATATAGGCCCCGAGTGGTTGAATACACCTAAGGCATATACTGTATTAATGAACCAATAAAACATGCCCTGGAGTGTCCTAATGATATATTACAACCATTTCTATTACATACATAAATGCACTGTTTGCTGGCTGTCTTGCATAGTTTTAAAGAAAATCTTCAATTAACCAAAAATATTGCATCAAGAACTCTTACCCACAATAAAAAAAGAGCAACAAAGAATCCTGTAATTAACTTACTGGGGCTAGTTACCCATGAGGTGATTCTGGATTGATTTAGTCTTTGGCAATTTTTCACTGTTAGTATTTTGGGAGAGCTAGTTCTTTGGATTTAAAATTGAATACTTTCAGGAAAGGAAGCAGATGAAAGCTGACAGAATTCACTCTGATCTCCTTCCTTTCTTAAAATAACCAAATACTGGATGGTCGTCATGAAATTAATTAGGTACAACTGACTGGATCTAAATATTAGCTCTTTGTGTCTACATTAAAAAGATGCCTTTTAGGCATTTAGTGAAATTTTCTGCAGAGTGATAAGAAATGCCACGCAGTCACGTAGGCAAACATGACGGGTTGAGACCGACACTTGGGATCTTGTAAAAAGGTCTTCTCCTGGTAGTCGTTGTTCTCCATTCTTATTTAACATCATGTTTACTCTGCCATCTTTTCATTGGAGCCATAAAATGGATGTGTTGCTCTGAGTGGGGGAAACAGAGGGAATGGAGATTTGATAATGAGGATGATAATGGTTATTATTTGGTGAGTGATTATTACACATTGGACAATGTTCTAATTATTTTTTACATTCATTATCCCCTTTAATATTTACAACAGCCCTATGAGGGAGATACTCTTACCCTTGTTTAATGAATGAGGTATTCAAGGTAAAAGTAGAAGGTGTTCTAAGTGGTGGAGTGTGAGATTAAACCCAACCCCACACTCAGGTAGATAAATCTTACTGTGACCACCATGAGGGAGGTAGAGGGGAGCACAGTGTGTATGATCTCCTTACAGGAGAGGTGCTTTCTAAAGTGTACCAATGTACCGCATCCTACAATGTATTTCCTCCTTTAGTCTTTCTTCAGAGGCACACAAGTACAGAACACAGCCAGTGAACCTGCAGCGACCTCATAGCAGGGAACTGGAAGATGCAGAGTGACCTAATGGAGCAGTGATCCAAGATCCAATGGGAATGGGTATCCCACAATACGACTGGATACCATTGGCCAGAACTAGGTAGACTGTGAATGTCTCCTCATGTGACCAAGAGCCTCCATGAGGCTGTGGCACTAAGGAGACCCTTGAAACTGAGATGTCGACACATGGGATAATGACTGAGTAGAGAAAAATCAGGCTGGGCCTAGACTGAGACAATTCCCCACTGACTGAGTAACACTAAATGTGACCACCCAATTGGATGGGGACTCAAAATATAGATTAATTGTTAAAGATAAAGTTAACCTTTTTTTGTACATACATATTTCTAGCCTGAGATGTATAGCCTTAGTTGTTTTAGTCATGAAGATTTGCTACAGATTTATGCCTTTGGTGAGCCTGCTCCTGAAATGTTTAGGCAGGCCACTGAAATGACTGCAAATACTGTTTTAACTAAAAACTTAAGTCATCATAAAAATGATTTTTTTTGAGCAAGTGTATTTTATTTTAATTTCTTCCTTAAAAAGATCTTTAAAAGAGCAGGAACTTCATTATTTTGGAAGCATATTCAGACCCAGTTTCCCCAGCTGGAGTTTTACAAGCCTGGACACCAGTTGCTGAAGAGTCTTTGCTGCCTCCATTTGATTTTTATCATGATTTATATTTGTCTTGCTTTTGCTTATTTTGTAATCAAGTCATAGAATTTCTATTGGCTTCATTTATAAAAGGTCTTAATCCTGATGTTCAAAGTCATAATACAATATCGTGCATTCAACCATAAGAAGGCGGGGAAGCCATAAAAATAAGGCATTAAAACAATCCTGGAAGAAACAATTTTATCGCAATATCTTAAAAATAGCTCATGTACTATTTTTAAATAACTGACCCTTCTTAAGTAGATAATAAAAGTTATTTTTTAATAAAAAGTTCATCAGGTTGGTGTTATTTATGATGAAGTGGTATTTAATATCAGACAGTAAATCCATCAAGCAATTTCGGTGGGTAAATAACTGCATCATGCAGCTTCCCTGTGACTATTAAGTGACTCATCTGTTGGCTTATGCTCAACAAAGGAACCAGATCATCATCTCTTCTACCGAGTTGACCACACCAGTCACCTCCGTGTGATCGGTATCTTATAAAAGAAAGCAGCACCAACATGTGAGAGGTAATAGTGATACATGGACATTTGCAATGGGTAATTTAATGGACATATGATCTCACTGCTTTAAAACTTTAAAAAAATTAATGCTGGTTTTGCTGATGGTGGCATATTTACTCACTTTAATAAGGGTAAACTAAATGTATATGGTGCTTTAAAAGTTTCTAAAGTCCTTTCACAAGAAAGATATCATTGGATACTTTCTCATAATCCTATGACATAATTGTAGATCACATCACCCTCATTTTCAGAGGAAGAAATTATGGCTCAGAGAGTTTAGTGATTCATTTGAAGACTTTCACCTACGTGACAACTGGATTAGAACCAGGTCTCCCTACACGTAGTCAGTTGTCCTTATATTCTTCTCCACATCAAGATTGGGACATCAACAAGTCAAAGCACCAAAGTTAAATAAGATAAAATGATTTAATCTGAAACCATTCCATAGCTTCTCACCTATTAGAGCTGCAATTTCACATGGCTCAACTTAATAGTAAAGTAGAGACTTTGAGAATCCTCAGTCAGGAAATCCAGGAGTCTGGTTAGAGGCAGTGAAGGTGGAGCAGGAGAGAACATCAACAGTGGGTCCAGAGTCTGAGGAGATGGACTGTGTACAGAGGCTGAGAAAGAAACAGAGAGCACGTGTTGCTTAAATAATGAGCCACATCTCATTAGGGCAGAGATACTGTCTTTCAATTTTTGATGCATCATGGAGTATACTTGTGAGTGAATGAAATTTATTGATCAGAGTTCCAACAGAATCTAAAACAAAATGGATCTATGATTTGAAGATTAAATGATATATATTTAGCCTCTAATTTATTCATAAAATTTTAATATTTTGATACTCCAATTCAAGAAATGCTGCCTCTACCTTAATTACATAAAACACTTTATAGTGCAATATAGGTAGTGATTCACAATAATAAAGGTAGGAGGCTGTCATAGGACAGAGGGAAAACACCTGGCATGGTATCATAAAGCCTGAATTTAGCACCTAATCCTGTTGCATGACTCAGACAAGCCACTGAACACCTGTACAATTTAATTTTATTAATTGAAAAATGGGGCTAGCAATACCTATCTCACAGAGGAGTTAGGATTAACTTACAGCATACAGGAGTTATTAACCCTTGGATGGAATTTAGTGTATCAACAAACCTTCCAAACCTGAGTGAAGAAGTTTATGTATAGACCCACACACGTAACTCTGGGTCAGTGCTCATGGCTGTCATTCATCAGATGCTTAAAGGACTCCATAAATTGTCAATGTTTCAGAACTACCACTGCATGTGAACAAAAATTTTAAGTTGTGAAATACTATAGAAAATCCAGATATGAGGATAAAGAAGCAATGCCCCAAACAGCAATTTTCAGTGAGAAAAAATGTTTATCTATCGCTAATAAACTTGGGTTAGACTTCTATAAGATGATTTGGGAAATCAAATTTATATATGACATGAATTACCTCTAACAGCAAAATCACATTCATTTGAAATAATTTTAAATGTGGACTTGTTAATAGTGCATTTGAACATATTTCATAGATAATGATCTATAATTTACTGGTTTTTCTCTTATTGAATTTTTTTTTAATTTTTACAGACTGCATTTTGATTCATTATACACAAATGGGGTAGGTACATCATTTCATTTCTATGGTTGTGCATGATGTAGATTCATACCATTCATGTAATCACACATGTACAAAATTTTAACATATGTATTTGAGATATTTTTATGTAGTTGTCCCAGTGTTGAGAACCTGTCATAGGGTTTTCACAGGACACTGAAATACAGGATGAAGTAAATTTCCTTTCATTGGATGTGAAGTGTCCCCCAGAAGCTCACGTGTAAGACAATGCAAGAAGGTTTAGATGTGAAATGATTGGGTCATTAATTCGATCAATGAATTAATCCTCCTGATGGGATTAACTGAGTGGTAACTGAAAGCAGGTAGAGTATGACTGGAGAAGGTGGGTCATTGAGGGTGTATCTTTGGGGTATGTATTTTGTGAGTTGAGCGTAATCTCTCTTTCTCTGCTTCACTACATTCTTCCACCATCATGTTCTGCCTTACCTTGAGCCCTGAGTAATGGAGCCGGCTGTTTATGGACTGAGACCTCTGAAACTGTGAACCCAAAATAAACTTCTCCTCCCCAAATCGTTCTCTTTTTTTGGTTTCAAAACTACAAAATGCTTTAATGCCATCTTTAGTATTCTCTCAAAGATATATATATATCTCATAATTTGAGGTATAATCAATATACAATCAACTATACATATTTAAAATGTACTATTTTAAATGCTTATAAAAATTTGCAAAATATTTATGATTTTAAAGTCCTGGCATAGATATACAAATGAGAGATTTAGCATCAAAACTGTTCTTATCAAGTATTTCGGTCACAACAGTGAAAAAAAGCCAACATGGTTCCAAGTAGGGTAAACAATCTGTTCACCTCTTTGACTAAATGAACTGTTTTATTAATGCACTAGAGGCACCTCAATCCTGCCAAGATCCAGTATTTGAAATTACTAATAATTTCTCTATGGACATTTTCTTATCAGTATTTCCCTTTCAGTGCATTTAACAAATTCAAACTCAATTTGGGGGACAGTGGAGGAAGGTAACTTGAAGAAAAAGAAATAATACCAAATATCTTTTCTTTTGCAAAGTAATTTTTAGATTACTATTTTAGCTGCTAAGGAATCAGTACTCTAATTTTAAAATAGTCTGGGGCTGGGCATTGGGACAGCAGATTTGTAAATTTGATGTACTATTGCTTTCTCAGACATAAAGGCATTATTGTCTGAAAGGAAAGAGTTCTATTGTGTACACAATGTTGAGAGGATGATGGAATTTAGAGCTCCCAGCCCCCTCTTTGGTTTTGGCAAGGATAAACGTAGAGGGAACCACAGTTGTTCAGGAAGAATGCTCTCTGAACAGTGGGGCATTGTACTGATAGAACGAGTGCACCAGATGAGACAATGCATTGGTCCGCATTGCAGCAGGAAACGTGATTCCTTCCAGTAGAGTAACTCGAGTATCTAATAAAGGGACTACTTACAAAGATGTAGGTGGACAAAGAGTGACTAGGAGGTAGAGTATACCCGAAGACTAGTAGCACAGAACTTTCCATACCCTTAAGCTTGAAGTTGTGCGTTAACTGAAAAGAAGTCCTTTGGGAGGGTCACCTTGACAAGAGTTTTTTGTTTGTTTGTTTTTGGTTTTGTTTTTAATTGTACCCAGGACCTCACACATGCTAAGCAGGTACTCTACTTCTGAGCTACACCTATAGTCCCCAGAGTTGTGGTCTTCATGGAGGGAGCAAGTAGCTTAAGGTGACTACACAGGGAGAGTCTTCTCCTTCTCCTCCCTCTCTCTAATTGCCTGATACATCTTTGTAATAGTAGAACTCAACCAGAAGCTTTAGATTACATAGAGGGAAACAAGAAGGAGGAAGGGAGGTATGAAAAATGGTGGAATGAGGCAGACATCATGACCCTATGTACATGTGTGATTACACGAATGGTACATTGTGCACAACCATAGAAACGAAAAGATGTATCCCACTGGTGTACAATGAATCAAAATGCAGTGTGTAAAAATAAAAAGTAATTAAAGAAAAGCTATCTAATTGGTATATGCCTGCTGCTAACTTCCCCCGGTATAAGAGGGTAAAGAGTGGATCTGGAAGAAAAAATAACTCCACAGTTTTGGTGGTTAACAATCCCGAAGATTTCCTTCTCATTCGTGTTCTGTGTCCAGCATGGACCAGTTGGGAGCCTCTTCATTCCAACTTCCTAACTTAGAAACTACTTCAGAGATGCAGCAGATTTTCTGTGGAATCTAACCAGATGCTTCAGTACAGAGAATTCTGGATAGTCTCAAGTCAACAATTAAATATTTTGCTTTTAAGTAATTTATATCATTTGTATTTACCAGAACTAGTCCAGAGTGTTACCTAAACACAAGAGAGTCAGGAAGTTCAATTCTGTCAGGTACCTGGATGGAGAAGTGAGAGAGCTGAGCGGTGTGAATAATTACCACAGTTAATATCAGTTAAAATCATACTGATCCCTAAATTAAGTTAAACCAGGATATGGGTTTGCAGAATAATTCAGGCAGAATTTAGCTTACAAATATGTCTGAATATCTGGTATGATATTTAAAAGAGCATATGCATTGATCATACCAGAATTTGAGAAAACCAAATCCATACTGTTGACCGTAATAAGACCCTAGAAGGATTTTGGATACTATTTGAATCAAAATATTAATATTTGATCTTGAGAATGACTTTTGTTACATGCATGACATAATAACAAGCCTTTAGTCAAGAAAACTTAAGCAAAATTATTGTTATACAATCTAAAATAGAAAGTATGAATCTGAAGAAATTGATTAAATCTGTTATTCCTATGTTCTTATTTGATTTTAAAATTAATCTAGAAAATTTTTCAGAATGATTTAATTATATCGCTCTGCATGTAACTTAATTATGTTCCTTTTCCTTCCAGTAGTACAGTATTACTATTTATAAAAGAACTACACACAATCATCAGGAATATCTAGCATAGAAATGCATATGTGTTATACACAAGTGGGACAAAATGCACAAACTATAGTTACAAAGGTAGAGTTGATGGGACTAGAAGTAGACAGAAACCTTGTCTATACTTAGAAAAAATCTTTTTTATTTTGGAAGCTAGATACTGGAGTTTACTACAAATGTAAAACATGACATTAGTTTGCTAGTATTTTGGTAGCAAGAAACTAGTCTGAATCCAGAAAGCCAACGACTGCTGGGAATAAATTCTAAATATCAACCAGTAATGTTTCCTGAATACCCTAAGGAATGTCCATGGGAAAATAGATTCAGATAACTTAAGCTTAGCATTTTGTAATTAAGTGTTCTTCTTCTAACAAATTCCATGGTGGACAGAGCAAATGCTGATCTTCAAGTCTGGTTTTTACCATTTCTGCACAATCCTGTTGATGTCCAATTGCTGCCTAAGGTGTTGCTTTCCTTGAGGGTTTTCTCTGGCTGATGGAGCCTACGTTTCCTGGACGTGCAAGAGTCTGGGAGTGCTAGAGAAAGAACTTATCAAGGAGCAGTCCTTGATTATAGATCTAGAAGAGTTGGGACTCTGGGGTCCTTGGAATGGGAATAGTCAGTCCCCTGAGAGTATGGAGGGATGATCATACATACACATAAATACATACATTTGTAAAAGATTTCATACTCTACAACAATGTTTTAATATGCAAGGATTACTAAGTAATGTTTAGATTACTGCTTTAGCTGTTAATTTTCTGCCTCCTCCACTCTAGCCAATATGCCTGATAGCACAAGGACAGCATATCTGTAAAAATACTCCATGCAGAAAACAGAAAATTGCAATGTGCACAGTAGTCATGGATCCATGGTGAGGGTGAAACTGTGGATAGCCATTGTGAAGTCTTGGTGAAGGAGGGAGTTCAACAATTGGAATTTGATTCTGCTCTCAGGGAGGAATTTTGTCTGTAATGTTCTGTGGTCTCAGGAGCTGCCACTAGGGAGGTGCCACTGTCTGACTTGTCCATTAACTGCCATGGCTATGGTAGGAGGCAAGGTTTCCAGAGTTTTTGTTGCCTACTTGCTGCCAGCATGAGTTTGGTACCTTGAGTTGCTTTAATGATCAGCCAAAGGCTGTGCAGTCCTAGTGCCTGATTGTTTTGACAATATAATTTTCTTTAAAATTAGTAAGACTTTCAGCTCCTTGCAGGCAGTTAAGTATTTCAGTAGTCACATCCACTATTCTTTCTTAGATAAAATTTCAAAGTTATGTTATTTCTTTACCTTCTCATCATCATTCATGTCTTTCTCAGCTCAATGGCATCTCCTCAAGGCCATCAGGCTTGGGTGGAAGCCCGGGTTCAATCTGACTTTTGCCACCTGGCTGTATCTTAAGACTCTTCATTATTCAATTTTAAAAACTGTTTCCTAATGTTTGAGATAAACAGTCTCAACTTTTTGAGGTTTAAAATTTCTGGATACTACCTTATTCTGCTTTGTTTTCATGTGTCTAGTGAATATTCTTTCCTGTGGTCATTTCTATTCCAATATCTTGCCAGATAAAGCTAGTGACATCTAATGGGTGCTGATATAACTCTGTTTCCCAGTTCCTTTTCCTAGAGCTACAGCCTAGGAATCCTAGTGGTCTGCCATCCCAGATTTCCTGGGCATCATTGTTACTGAACTTGGGGCTTCATGGTTCCAGTCTCTGATGTTCATTTCCTAGTTATCTTCTGCTGATGCCACAGACTTTAGATTCATTTTTGTTGTTGTTACTATCCATTTTGGGTACTAATTTCTATTTTAGATAACACGAATTGATAAATCAGGAAAACCTTGAATTCTAAGTGACTTATACACAGTGAGAAGTTTGGTTCTCTGTTCATGTAAAATCTAGCAGAGTAGTCCCCACTTTCCCTATTCAGGATTCCCAGTACCAATCCCTATACACATTGTTTTTTTCTACATAAATTTAATATGTTTTCCATTATAACTACAATGTGGCTGTAATTTTGCAGTTTGAGGTGAGATAACAATATTAGCACAAATTTCTTTTTCCTTCTTCACAATTTTACTTATAGATGATTCATTCTTAATACAGATCTTAGCAACCCCATCATAATTGTTTTCTTGATTAAGTCAGAACTTCCACCTTTTCATTTAAAGGAAGAACTTTTTGGCTTCTCTTTGGCATACCCAAATTGCCAGCATCACTATTCTTAAGCTTCACAATCATGATTAAGTAAAATAAGGTTTACTTGAGCACAGGCACTGTGATACTGCTACAGTCTAACAGATGACTGCCATGACTAAGAACTGACCAATGGGTGGGTAATGTATACAGTGTGGATACGTTGGGCAAAGAACAATGTGCATCCCCACGGTGTGATGGAGTGGGACTGTACATTTCCTCATGCAATGCAAAATGGTGCATCCCTGAAAACCTATGTATTGCTTACTTACAGAAATTTTTATCTAATATGTTTGACCACAGTTAACTGCAGGTAACTGAAACCTGTAGGTGATGGTGACTACTGCAGTTAGAAGATGTTGAGGGTTCTGTTCTAGATATTTATCTAGAAACTCAAACGAACACAGCTCTGTTGTTTTCAATACATGATTTCAAGACACTGACATCCAGCCAGCTGGTACAACCCCTTGCCCTTTAGACTCTTTCCCAACTGTGATTTCTCAGGTGTCCTATGGCTTTTAATATCATCCATTTGCTGATGAGTCCCAAACTCTATCATTCCTGGTTGTGTGTAGGTAATGACCTACACAACAATTTCACTTGGCTCTCAGTTAGGTATCACACTTTAATACGTCCAAAACCAAATATTGATATATTTTCCCTTCAAAATTTCCACTGCCAACATGGTCAATACTAGTATTTGGCAATGCCATTCATCAGCTATTCAGGCAAAAAATCTAGAAGTAAGATTGAGTCTTTTCTTAATATCATATTCTACATAGAATCTATAAACAAATCATATCAGTTATAACTTCAAAATACTTCTAGAATCTAGCCATTTCATACAGCTCCACAGCCATCTGTTTCCACCTACTCCCCTGTACAGGGGATGTAACAGGTCTTATTCTTAGAATCCACTTACCACACATCAACCAAAGTAATATCATTAAAAACTCCACAGTTAGAATGAAAACCAGAAGTCTTCCATGATAACTTACGAAGTACTTTAATAACACTTATCATCAGACATCTTGGCAACTCCATTATAATTTGTTTTGTTTAATTGTGTGTCTTATTAACAAGGAACGAATACGTATGTCAGAAACTTTGCATCCAGAACACCCAGCATGCTGCTTGGTTGATGAGAGATGCAGTACTTTTGAATGAATAATAAAATGCATTAATGAATTAACTTTTCTATTCTTTTTTGTCTTTTCGTACTCATTTATGTGACTTTTTCATATGAATAATATGTAACCACTAACTCATTAGTTTTAGTTTACAAATTTACTTTTTCATTTGAGTATGTTTCTATCTATCAAACTGTTCAATGTGGTTAATAAGTATTAAGTCTCTTCTTCAAAATATTTTCTGATATTCTTTTCCTATGTTCCTTCTCTATCATAAACCTGGATATAGTCATGCATATTTTCCTAATGTCTTCTAATTCCTAGTCTGATTTTAGATGAGCATGATGCCCAGTCTTCCTCTAGATCTGTCTGAAGATTTATAGTAAGTTTCCAAAAACCAGATTCTAAAATCTACATACAGAAATACCACTTTCTTGGAAGTTCTTAGAAATACTTGAACTATGAGTACTTTTTATCAGAAGTGGGCATACCAAGTGCCTTTTCTCCAAGGGATCTCTGAGGATGTATCCAGGATGCTACCTGTTGGCCTGATTCCTTCCTCCTTTGCCTTACTTCCTAACCAAAGGGAAGGAGTCTCTTCTCAGAACTGGCAGTACACTTTTCTTTCATCCACCACCTGCCAAACACAAAAGAAAACATATAACATCCGAGTCATGTTTCCTGGAGAGATAATATGAAGTTGAATAATTTTAGGGGAAGTCTAGAAAAAAAGTCCAGAGAGTCACTGAAGTGAATGGCCATGTTCCTGGTGTGTGTGCATGTGTGTGTGCATTGAGGTATTGCTTATAGTTGTGCTTGATCTGTTACACTCAGCCTTTGCCTCACTGTGACCAAAACACCAACAAGAACAACTAGAGAAGGGGAAGTCTATTTGTGGCTCATGGTTTCAGAGGTCTCAGTCCACAGATGGTCAACCCCATTGTTCTGGGTCCAAGGTGAGGCAACACAACACAGGGGAAATGCCCAGCAGAGGAAAGCAACTCAGCTCATGGCAGGGTCAGGAAGCAGAAAGAGAGAGGGTAGAAGGAAGGATCCACAGGCATGATGAACCATTTCAGAGCAAGTTCCCAGTGACCCACCTCCTCCAGCAACACCCCATCTGCCTACAGTTACCACCCAGTCCATTCAAACTAGGATGGACTGTTGAGGTTACAGCTCTCACAATCCAATCATTTTATGTCCGAACATTCCTGCATTATCAAGAGCTTTTAGGGATATACCTAGTGTCCAAACCATAACAAGACTGAACAAGTTTTGAGGGATCATCTACCCCAGAGTGATCATTCATTTATATAATTGTTGAAAAATTAAAATAACAGTCTTGTCTTTTATTTGATATACACAAAGTCATCCTACAGGTTAGCTGTGGGGTTCTGTTGAGTTTGGAGTGAGGAAGGAGGGTAAAGAGAACAGGAAAGTGATACGGTGGTGGAGGTTGAAGAGGGCAACCGAAGATGTTTGGGGCATTTGAGATTATCCCTGACATGCAAGATGATGGAGAAATCCCCAACACACTTAAAACCTCTGATGAAATAGTGGAAAAGGAAGAGGAGGTCAGAGGTTTACTAAGATGGAACAACAGGAACAGAAGCTTTTTTGGTAATGTTTTGCTCTTTTCACAATATTTCAAGTCTTTTTCTAAAATGTGACAGAAAACGTAGAGAACTGTTTTCATACTCTAGAAGATTGTGGAAATGACATTTTTCTGATTTTCACTTTTAGAAAAATATTGCAAACCTCCTGCAGCATAAAAATCAGAATCCAAGAAACTTGTCAGCCTAAATACTGCACAGGTTACCTCAGGACAGGTGATGCAGTGGGAGGTGGTGTAGATACGTTGATTTAGGGGCTCACTCTAGGAGCAAATGGAAGGTGGACAGGCGCATACTCAACTTTACCTCTGCAATAAATTGCCTTCTTGTGGAAAAGAAAAAAGGGGCCATGATAGCTATCCATTTCCAGGAACGTATTCAATAACAGGAAGGACAAATTCCTGTAAGATTTGACCACAATTGGCTCTTAAACTTTGCGGGCTGTGGGAAGCCCTATTCTTTTCATTGTTTGTGAGTTGCTATCATAGTTTTTCTCTTACCTTTTTAATATTTTGATTCCAAAATGTTCTTATGATTCTGAAAATCCAAACTGTTTTTCCTGAAATGTCTTTTTCCTTCTTGAATAAGAAAACAATCCTAGGAATTTAGGATGTGATATTTCATCTTTGTCTAGAGATTACAAGGTTCAAGTAAAGTGAACTTTCCCTTTGTCTTTCTTTATGTAAATATTTTAGCAATATTAATTTAGAAATGTCCAAAGCTTTCTACCCTAATTTATTTACTTCCTATTTAGGCATCGATTAGTAATGGAGCAAGAATTTATTCTCACATTCATTCCACTATATTATTCATTGATTATTTAAACATTTCCTGAACTAATGAACTGTGTTGATTAGTAGTCCAGTGCTAGATCTGTAAAGATAATGAAACATATTTTCATCCCATAGGAACTTTCTGTCTTGGAGAGACAGATCTTACACATAAAATGTGCAGTGGCATCAGATTTAATAGCATTACAGAAAAAGTAGGACTGAAATAAATAGGGTAGAAAATTTTAACTATGCAAGGGGTTCATGAAAACCTTCTTAGAAAAGATAACATTGGAACAGAGTCTCAAAAGATGAATAGGTGGTTTCAAGTTGGTGAAGGTGAGGAAGGACACTCAGGAGTAGACAGTGTGCTATCTCCTATAATTGCAATGAATTTAGAAGAGTCAATGCCTTTACATAAGTGGATGGGACTTTAGATAGATTTGGTAAAGGAATATTAGGCCAGAAATACATTGGAAGGAACTTGGGAACTAAAATTTGGGCCTAATTCTGTGAACTATAACAGGAGCCAAGAGGAGTTTCAAGGCAAGTGAGTGACATGATCCAGTTTAATCCTTAGGAACATAGCTAATGCCAGCTTGATCAGGATGTTATAAGATAGAAAACTGTTCTAAAAATCCAGAAAGATCTTTTAAAGTTCAGAATTAGGGCAACAAGATGGCATATAGGACAGTACTTGAAATATTTTTGCCACAGATCTCACGATAAATAGAATACTTAGACTTTATGTTTTTAGAATGGAACACAAAATGAAATAATGACATGTGAATTTCATACTGCTATTAAAATTTTGCAGTTGAGTTAGTTTTTACAAGGACAGCATATTTTGTATACTTTTGGGTTTTGAACTGCCAAGTGTTTTTCAATGTTAACAGCATTCAAGTAAGAAGAATCTTATCTTTCTGAAAAGTGCTCATGTCTACTTTAACTCTCTCTAAATATCTACAGCATGAATTGATCTACATAGACATTTCCAGATCTCCCAGGACCATCAGTGCCTGTGATGCTATAAGAAGCAAGCAGTCCCCTATTACCTAGAACAACCAGGAACACAATCTTTTCTTATTGAACATTCTTTATGCTTCCATTAAAACAAAAGCAATAAAGACTGTTTTTCTTAATAATAATAATAATAATAAAAAGGCAGAAGTAGTCCAGTACAGGAGCATTTGCTTCCAAAGTTCTTGCCTGAGTCATAGCTCAGAGAGCACATACTACAGTTATTGTTTTTCTGGGTTTTCAAGAATATGATAATAAAAAAGAAAAATAAGCACCAGATTTATAGCCTCGTAGACTGTAAAAGTTTCAAAGTTTATAGCAAGTGTCTTTCTTTTTCACAGTTAGCCTATTTCCTAAGCACCAAAAGTGTGTAAGACACACTTGCAGAAGTTGGAAAGTAGAATCAGATAGTGTTCAAGGTCATGGGGTTCATAGTTCCCTAGACCCTCAGTTCACAGGGACCTTTAAGCAATCCACTGCAGGCTTTCCGGCTCCCTTCAATTCTGGGAACAACCATGGTAGATGCAGGAATGTTTGAGTTTTGTTTTTTTTTTTTTTTTTTTTATTCTGGGAAAATACTTCATAGCTTCACAGTCTTAAAGAGTTGATAAGCTTTGAATATATGGTTGGATACATACAACCAATGACAACCAGCAAAGATTAGTATATGTTAGGAGAGAAAATAATAAGTTCTTGCTACTTCTGAAGATATAGTTTGGCTAAAAGAATTTGAGAGGTGAATTAGTCAGCTTTTTGTCAGTGTGACAAAATATCTTAGACGAGCTATAGGAAAAGGAGTTATATTTAGCTCACAGTTTTAAGTTCAAAGTCCAAATGGTATAGTGCAGGTTTGGAAGTCACCTTGGCTGCACCACCTTGTAATGTGCCCAGTTCCCCTCAAGGCACATTCCCAGTGGCCAAAGAACCTCCCAGTAGGACCCACATCTTAAAGGTCCAAGACACCTCCCAATGCCACCATCCTAGGGACCAAGCCTTTTGCACATGGACACTTGGACAACACCCAAGTCCAAACCATTATTTATTTATAGTTTAAATTTTGTTGAAATAGTTATATAACTTCTAACAAATCTTCCCCCCCCCCATTATTGCCTCCTAGGTTTGTTAAGAAGTAACTTATGTAAAACAGTTTTCACAGAACCTTCTAGAAAATATTTTGATTTTGTATGTATGACAAGGATGTGGCATTTGTTTGGCATCTGTATGTATAGCTGCCATAAATATAAAACTGAGGTTTATCCAATTATTGATGATTAGTCAGATTTCATTTATGATCTTTTTTTGGAAGCTTAAGAAAGAAGATCAAATCATAAGAATGCTTATATTCTGCAAGTAATATTTTGAGAGGGTAAATATTAAGTTCTTCTGTTATGAATATATTGTTATGAATACAGCGCTATGTTATGTATACAAAAGAATTTGCATAAATGGCAATCAATTTCCAAGTCTGGAAACCTCTGGACTAAAACAAGTCAAAGTGACACAATAAGGTAAAGAATCTTTGAAAGGATTTACAACCAATAAGAACCAGGTCCCAGCTCTGGTGATGAGAGTTACAAGAACATTCTATGAAAAGATTGAATACTGGTCAAAGGACAGAACTCCTATGTTCATGTCCTGCTTATTGGGTGATCCTGTGAGATTTAACTTGATTTTTCAACTTCTTCTAACACAAGTGTTTGAAATATGGCAAAGAGTGGGGCCCAGCATTGGCAGGTCATCGTCTGAGAGGGTGTAGACATGACCGTGGTCTCCTTTACCAGCACACCAAGCTGATGAAGGCACCAGGCTGAAGAGGACCTGGCCTCAGGACATGGGCAAAGGACAAGGGAAGATGGAAAATCCTGTCCTCTGGTGATTAGGCCTCTGGCTCAGGACCTGAGTGCTGAGGACTGAATTCAGACTGTGGAAGTCATTCTTTCTCCCTGTTCCCTCCTCCCTTCTCCTTCTGGCTAGCTTAGACATCACCTAGAACGTTTAATGGCCCTTTTATTTTAATTTATTTTTTTTTATACTATGGTACTTTTAGGTAGGCTTTCCCTCTGACAGAAAAACACTTTTAATAACATTCAGGTAAACCCAACCAACAAAGGCATGAGACAAATTGATTATCAGTTGGAGATTTGGTTGGAAGATACTAGCTAGCCCTGAAACCCAAAACACATTTTTTTCTCTCCATTCTTTTCTATAATGGTAGTACTAAGGTCATATGAAAGTGGAATGGCTTGTAAGCCATGCTGCAATGGAAAGAATACAGGTTTTACTACCTGAAAGGGTAGGTTTGGGACTGGTTACTGATGACTAGCAATATGATGATGGACAGTTGACTTTGCTTGTTGGAAATGTCCCCCTCTGTGAAATTGGGGTGATAACACCTCATTGGATAATTACAAGGAATAAACATTGAATGTGTAAAGTGATTGGCACCTGTGAAAACCGAGTGAGTTGAAAATACTTTAGTGTCCTCTTAATGGTTAATCTTTGGTCTGTTTTAAGCTACATACCCAATACATCATTCTTATTCATGCAACTCGATTCTTCCTCATCTACTATGTGCACAATATTAGGTGCTGGGAGATAAAGAGGAGCAAAGCAGAAACTCTTATATTCAGATAATAGTGTAACTGTCTTTGGATGCCCAAAGAATGGAGCCTAATAATTGCTTATCTTGTAGAAAATTTTATACAAAGAAACAAAATCAGTAAGTTGGTACTTTTGAAGTGCATATATGACAAATATAGATGTGTGTAGATGGTTCTTAGGCATGGAAGGTATGGGAATTCTAGGAAAGTGTATCCTGAACTCTGAAATACAATACTAAGGACACAAAAGCCACAAGCTATATGTTTGGGTGGTGAGTTTCCTAATTTACTCTTCCATTTTTTTCCAATAATAACTTAAACTTGTCACACTGTATTTTTTCTGAAATACAGCTGGCTTGAGTTTTAGGCCCAGGATCATCTTCTCGTTTCTTTTCAAAGTGTCTAATGTCTGAGTCAATCAAGCTTCCAAAATAGATTTACAAGTTTTTAAAAGATATAATGAGGGTTCGCTTTGTATCTCTGTTTTGTCTTTTATCCCCAGTGCTCAAGAAACTTTGTAACACCTACTTCACAGAATAAGGAAGTTCATTTACTTTTGTGGTGGAAAATAGAGGAAGTGAGAGATGGGATGACTAGCTTAATCTCATGTTATTTGGGCACAGGAATTTTTGTTAGGGGATTTTTCCAAATCATAAAAGTACTTTTACATTGCCATGATTTTTCCAGGGGACTTGAAAGTAAAGAGAATATGGAATCTTATTTTAATTTGAATGATTATGCATATATTTAGGCTGAATAGGGAGGAGGCATCATTAATATAAAATGTTGCAGATATTACTTGGAAGACAACACACAGAGAAGAAAATGAATCAATAATCTTATTTTGAAAGGGATTTTAGAGATCATCTTGTTTGCCTGCCATGTCTACAAATGAACTACAGAGTTGCATCTTTTACCATGGTAATCCCTCAACTAAGATGTCCTGACTTCCAGAATAGGGTTTTGTTCCCCTCTAAATATTTGCAGCTGATTACACCGCAGAATTGACTACTAGCTATTGTCATATTGATGTAACTGACTGGGCAGCGAGGTGCATGTACAAATGAAGTTTACATAATTCCTGGTATAAAAGTCTCAGTGCCCCAAAGTAGCTGTTTAATGATGATTCTTGTGCTCTGTTCAGACCAGTGAAATGAACACACATTTCTGGCTCCATTTAATAAATTGCCTCCTTGAGGGCACTAAATCCTGCTCTTCTGGAAAGGCTTATTCACCTTACATGGGTAAACAATTTGCTTCCTTCACGAATTCTGTTGTTTACTCATGATCCATAAACAGAATAAAGCCAGTTTTGGGTAATTACTATTATCACAAATTCAGACAAAATTCATGGCAAAAAGTGGAATCTGGTGGTGGGACACTGTTGCTAAAGTGGATATTGGTTTAGCACAACTTAACAAAAAGAATAAGTTGACCAAATATGTTAGATTTACAGTTAACAGATTTATTTAATTGTGGCAAAATTGAACATTTCCCTAGTAATGGAAAGCTTTTCAAATTGTTTATTTTATGTTTCAAGACACTGGATGGTTCAGAAGTACAATGGTTCTCTTCATCGTTCTGAGAAGAACATTTCTGAATTTTAAAAGAAACCAGTTAAGACATATATATTTGTGAAAAATAACAGTTGCTTTTAGACAGCTTGACTTTTGTTGGTGTTCTTCACTGTCTTTTCTATATTTTTCAATTGAAATTCAATACATTTTATGGTTCAAGATGATTATATCAATAGTTAGATTTAAAAATATATTTCAAATCAAGTTGTTTGGATTCTTTGCGTATTTTGGCTCCTCCTTTCATCTCCCCACACCTCCCACTCAAACACTATGAGAAAAGAAGAAATGGTGAGAGATGACCATTTACATTCCTGTTGTTGCCTCTGAAGAATTGTCTTCTTTTCACCCATACTCTAACCAAAAGCTACAAATGAAAGATTTTTTTTTCCAAGTAAAATTTTGTGAGTATTGAAACATATTGGATAGATCCAATATAATTTTGAAGCATTGATTCCTTATTAAGAATAATTTGATAAAATTTCCCTCTTGGATCATACAGAGTGAACCTGCTTCTAATGATATCAAGAATAAACATTTCACATGGAAAATACTTCTTGTTTGGAATTTAAACTGAAAAATGTTGGTGATGTGTATTTGAGATGTCTGAGTGAGTTTGATTTAGTGGAGAATTGTGGATGGGTCTATCATTTACTATTTTAAACACTTAGGCAGGTAATTTATTGTGTGTTATTTATATTCATGAATTTCTTTAATATTTAAGGAACACGGCAGAATTGGATTACCCTTTTGTCTTCGTTCATTTGGACTTCTTTGATGAAATGCTATAGTTGGATAGATTATGATCAAGAGAAATTAATTTCTGACCATTCTGGAGTCTGCAAAATCCAAGATCAAACAACCTGAAAATTAGGCATCGGGTGAAGGTCTTCTCCCTGGTTGGTATGTGGCACCTTCTTGCTGTGTCCTATCATGGCAGAGGGGCAAGGCAGCCCTCTGGTTCTTTTTTTTTTTAAATAAGAGCACAAATCCTATTTATGAGGATCTACCTTATGATCTAATTACCCTCTGAAAACCTCATCTCTAACACCATCATATTGGGGATCAGAATTTTAACACATGAATTTTCAGAGGGCATAAACATTCATGCCATAGCATATTCCATTATTATTTTTCACCATTTAAAATTTTTGGTTGTGACTCTCCTTGTTATTGTCCAAAAGAAGTCTTCCCCATGTCAAAATTGCCATTGCTTTGGTAAACTCTGTGGGCTTTGCCTGGCAATCCTAGCTCCAGCATGTCCTCTTGTACAGAGATGTGACAGAAGAATCCAGGTGCATCCCAGGCTTTGACAGGAGTATGATTCTGTATGAAGAGTGTCTAATGTTTTGAATTTTACTTCAATAAAATTTCTGGTCATTTTCCTTCTTTTCTTTATGATTTCAATTAAAGTTCCTTGGAGAATTTCAAAGAAAATTATAACATGGAAATATATATATATATATATAATGCAAACTAAAGAACTAGGAATTAAAAAAACAAACAGGAATTCAGTCACTGTATATATCTAGGGTTTGTAAGCTAATAAAGAGTTTTAATTTTAAAAATGAGAAAATAAGGAAGACACAAAATTCATCAACAAGTGAAATTCAAATTACATTATTAGCAGTACACTGCCATCAAAATATTTTGAAAACTTCTTTCTACTCTTTCCTTAAACTGTTCAACCTTGTCTCTGATTGGTTCTCTTGGAGTTCCCCTGACATGATGCTTCCAATGCCTGTTATCCATGAGACTGATCATCTCTTGTTTTAGTGTCTCCATGCCCAGGATTGAGGGTTTCTTTTTATTATCAATGACTATTTTAATCAGACATTGTTGCCTGTGTTTGGATGATTATTTATCCAGTACCTTCTAAAATCCATAAGGGCAAAATTTCTATTTCCTTTGTATCCCCAATCCTAGCAAAGTGCTTACCATGCAACAAGAACTTAAATTTCCCATCAAGGAGCATCATGTACCCTGAATACCAGCTATAAAGGATTTGCCCTTCATTTTCAGAATTTCTGGAAAGTTAGGGTATTAAGATCTGGTTCATAAAATGTTTGCACAAGAGACAAACTTAAGCATCCTTCCATCTACTTCCATCACTTTAGGGATGAGGAAATGAGATCCAGAGAAGATGGAAATAACTTGTCCAAATTCTGCTTCTTGTTTGTATACTAAGATAGTATAAATGATGATATTAACACATAACAAATTACATTCACAACAGAGCCAGATGGTATAATTTCCCATATCATTGAGTACCAACCATGTGGTGGCCCATAAATCAGAAAATTATACCATTCAGATAGCTTTGTTGAGATATCACTGGATTCTCTTGGAGTGCACAGAGTTGGGTCAACTCACAGATGGGAGCTATGATCCCCCAGCCCAGCTGTGTGATGACTGAGGTGGAGGAAGCTGAACAGGGCACCTTGAGAAAGGTGACAGAGTAAGAGCAGAGGTCTTTACCTCTAGGATCATTCAAAATGAGGACATCCAAGGCAATATCTAACCTGGAGGAAGTCAAAAGGTGAGTCCAGACAGGCTTGAGGCATGAGAATGGATTCTCCTTTTCTTATAATCTTTTATCTGAAAATAAGATGGAACAGAGAATATGCTAGAGTATCCAAGAAACTCAGCAAGTAACAAGCCAGGTAGGTGATGTGGACTCTCCAGGGAGTCCTGGGTTTCTCCAACTGCCAGACTTGTGCTGGACACACTGGAGCATGAATTTTGCCTAGGAAGAATATTTACCAACTTACCAAATGTTGCCTGTTTGAGTCCAATAAATTGGGCATTTATGGAAAAACGAATGTGGGGACAATGATTTGAACTCTTATTGAAGCTATCTGAATACCCAAAAGAAGATCTCAGATCTCTCTCTCACACACACACCCACACACATGCACACACACAAGCATGCACACATTCATATACTCTTATATACACTTATGCACAGACATGCAAAAATAAATCCATGTTCTCACTTGTTAAAATTCTTGCTGTTGAGATTAGAGATGAAATATTAAAATGAAAGTAAAATGATATAAAACAGCCAAATCCTATGGGTAAAGACTATTTGTAACATAATGAAAATAGATAATCAGGTAAGATTCTAGAACTTCTTTAGAAGTAAAAAAAAAAAGGAAAAAAATTATTTCCAATAAATTTCTTTGAAATACATGTTCTTGTCAAAGAGCATAAGAAAATATTTCAATGTGAGAGAATTCAGAAAACATACATCTATTTTTAAATGTTCTTTATTTGATCGTTTGATTCTCACATCGCTCAGTTGTGTGTGTGTGTGTGTGTGTTTTGCTACCACTTCATTCAGTAAATACATCCCAGACACACATAAAACATGTTCACTTAGTTCTTGAGTTTCATGAAACAGTTGGTGTCTAAACAACTTTATCCTGAGCAGAAATAACTTCCTGTTTTAAAAGAAAATAACTCAAAAGGTCTTATAAGGAAGGCTCATAAGGCTTCTTGGAAATCAAGCAGTTCTTACAAAACATTTTGATGTGTTTAGTACAGCGGAATTAGGAACATATGGGTTGCATTTTCCTTAAATGCACATGGTTTTTAAAAATTAAGGGGTAATGTCCTTGGCAAAATAGGTTTTGCCAAACCCAAACTGTTTAAAAAATTGTTCAAGATGTTCAGTAAGGCCAAAAGGCCCCAGGCTTCCACAGTACTAATAATAGAATCAATCAGGAATACCAGAATGAAGTCACTAAACTCATTTTAACAGTGTCTTGAAATAACCAACCAAAATAAATCTCAATGTAGCAACAATCACAAGCAATTAGAATATAATAACTTTTATGCTCATACTGAATAAAACCCCAAGCTAGTAGTTAAAATCGTTCTAGGAATTCTGGAAAGTTGGCAGCGTATTTTGTTTGACTGAAATAATTGATTATATCTATAAAAATTATGAAGAGACTAGAAGGGATTGTGCAGATAAAGTACTTACCAGAAATAATTTAAGAATTTCACCGTGGTTTATCCAGGGATGGAGGTTGATTTGACTGTTTAAAACCCACACATTCTTTAGTAAGATGAGGGATACAGAGGCAATGACCACAAACATTTCATTAACCTGGAATTTTTACTTGTCATAGCTGGAAGAGAGTCTACTAAATCCCTTAGAGATGTCCCCAGAGATGATGAGATGAAGTGGTGGGGACAGTAGAATGGAGGTCATCCATGAAAAAGGCAAAAATCAATTGGGTGTCATGTCAGCTGTCAGGAAAGTGTACATCACCTGTTTCTTTAAACTAACTTATTTTGAAAAAAATATCATAGTTTCGCACATAGTAAGGATTTGGTAAAAATGCTTTGACTATATCTTGTATTAGCTTTCTGTACCTATAAGAAGCTTATAAAAAGATAAAGTTCATTTTGGCTCACAGTTTTAGAGGTTCTAATGCATGATCAGATGGACCCATTGCCTTTGGCCTCTGGTGGGGCTGCTGAATAGCAATGGCCAGGAGCGTGTGGTAGAGCAAAACTGCTGATCTCATGGACAGGAAGCAAAAGAAAGGAAAAGGACAGCATTGAGTTTCCTTTAGGCCCTTTAAGGACACATCCCCAGTGACCTAAGGACCTCCCAGGAGGTTCCACATCTCAATACCTCCCAATAACACCACCCTGCTATCAGTCTGTAACACATTTAACACATCTGGGGGACATTCAACCTCCAAACTTTAGCAGATACAACTTTCTTTCTTTCTTTCTTTCTTTCTTTCTTTCTTTCTTTCTTTCTTTCTTTCTTTCTTTCTTTCTTTCTTTCTTTCTTCTTTCTTCCTTCCTTCCTTCCTTCCTTCCTTCCTTCCTTCCTTCCTTCCTTCCTTCCTTCCTTCCTTTCTTCCTTCCTTCCTTCCTTTCTTTTTTTCTTATTTTTACATGCTGCATTTTGATTCACTATACACAAATGGGGTACAACTTTTCCTTTGGTTGTGCATGATGTAGATTTACACCATTCGTGTAATCATACATGTACATAAGGTAATGATGTCTGTCTCATTCCACCATCTTTCATACCCCCTCCCCCCTCCTCCCTCTCATTTCCCTCTACATACAACTTCTTTTCATAAAAATATCTTTGTGTTCTTTATTAACATCATCCCTCTACTGGTTGAATCCTTGATGTTTTAGAAATATTTACTAAAGAGCATAAATATATTTTTTTCTTTCTAAGACTATATATAATAATTGATTTGAGCTCAAGATGGAAATATATGTCTACCAGTGGGAACCGTTCTGCCAATAGTCAAAGGGTTTTAGATTCTTCCAGTTTCCTCCTCACCTTTCTAGATTCATGGCAATCTTTCCTGCCACTAAAGTAGGTCCTGTGAGTAGATTTTTGGATAGACCATAAAGTATGTAGAGAACAACATGCTCATAGAGTCCCGTCTGCAAGGCCAGCTCTCTAACAAACTGTTTTCTTAAAGGAGAGGGAGTGATGGATTTTCAGTCACAGGATTTAGGAGGATGTCTGGGTTGTGTGTTAAGGGTTGTGATTGTGAAAATTATTGGGTGTAAGCAGGGTGGGAATGTTATATTGGCTTGCATCCAGATCTAGGCCACAGGAAATGTGCGTGTGTGTGCATGCATGTGTGTGTGAGAAATTGGTTTTCTCAGAATTACTGGATGGGGTTGTAAATGAAAGAGATTATCTCAAAGGGCATGAAAAAAGACACTGAGGCTATGAGCTGATTCCTGAAAGAGATTCTAAGGGAGTGAAATAGTTCAGATGACCAAAAACTTTTTAATGGAAATTAGCCTTCTCATACCAAAAAAAAAAATTTTAATTAGAATATCTCCAGAAATCCCTCCCACAATCTTTCCATTCACTTTCTTATGTTAATTTGGACTGGTTGGTTCCTTATTGTTGGTACATAACTTGCCAATTTCCATGGGTCATGCAAATTTGGGCCATGTGGTCCTTAGCAGTGGTCAACATTGCTATCTGCTTATTGAAGTCCGATCCTTCTTTTGAAGGAAACGTCTGATGTCTATTTCCTGTATAATAGTGGCTTTAACACTTTTTAGTCATGAAATACAATAATAAATGCAATTTATATCAAGACCCAGTGAATACAAATTATAGGCACATGGACATAGGAAACAAAATCTTCATTACATTATACACACATGCAATATATCTGATACTCTTACCCCAGTGTATCCTATCCTATCCTATAAATCCTGGTTCAAACTCCCTAAAAAGATTTCATGACCAATAATGGGTCTTTACCCACTGTTTGTAAAACAACTCTCTGTAAAGCTTTCTTTGATGGTTCCCGCATGCTGATCCTTCATTTTGCTAAACCCATAAAACTTTTATCATTCTTACAACTTGTTTGGTACATAGTAATAAAGTACATTAATCATTTAATTTGTCTCCCTGTTCCCAATTAGATTATAAATCACTTGAGGGAGGAGACTGTATGCTGTATATTTCTTTGTATTTCTCAGTGTCTAGCTTAGCACCTCAATGAATATTTGTTGAGAGACTTAATTAAGTTCACACATAAAAATATGCACATATAACCCTAATGGAGAGGGACAGGGGGAGAATTCAAAAGTTATGAAAAATATTTTTTCTCTTGTCTTAGATATATTTTATTGGAATTCTTCATATTAAGCATAATCACATTGTCCCTTGACATCCCAGGGAAGCTGTTTTCCTGTCAAACATGAATCTCAATCAACAACTCAGATGTATGAGATACATAATTTTATTTATATTCTACAAATCAATTTAATTTCACATTGAGCACCAATTGCAACACTATAGTGCATATTGATCAGTTAACTTGAGGTTTCTATCACTCAGGGTTTTAGTTAGCTTTTGCATCACTATGACCAAAATATCCAATAAGAACAATTTAGAGGAGGGAAAGTTTTGGGGGGATTCATGGTTTTAGAGGTCTCAGTCCATCAGCAGACTCCATTGCTCTGAGCCCAAGGTGGGGCAAGGGTGGGGTGGATGGAAGTGTCTCAACTAATGACAACAAGGAAGCAGAGCAGTGGGAGGGGCCGCAGGGACGATTCGCCCTTCCAGGATATTCCTCCAGTGACTCACCTCTGCCGGCCATGCCTCACCTCCCTACAGTTACCACCTAGTCATTCAAACTAGGATGGATTGATTAGCTCTCAGAATCCAATCACTTTACCTCTGAACCTTTCTGCATTAACACAGGCACTTTTGGGGGGGGAAACCTTACCTCTAAACCACTTATTGTTCCCTAAAGTTGAATCTGGTGCTTGAGACCTTCAATATTGTTGTGACTGCAAATGGAATTTGGCCCTTGGTAATTAATTTGGTTGGGGGATATCCGGGGGCAATGCTTTACTTGTCCACATGTACAAGAAATTAATTGGTCTTTTTGGCTTCTCCCAAGTCTATACCATTCAGTGTCAGGGGTTTATTTTGCTGTTTCCCTCCATGCTAGGTCACAGAAATCTCTAGGCATCTGATCAGACTCATCTCTCTGAATTTATTAAGCTATGCCTTCTCTGAGGTTTTGCCACTTTTACAGGACCCTTTCTATGAAAATCAGTAGTGGAATTATCTCTGGGATCCAGAAATAATGTTCTTGCACACTTTTCCAAACTAAATTTTATTATTTGTGAATTTGGAATCAGAATGGAATCTCCATCTCCTCAAATTCCTTGCTATAGTTTACAGCCTGGAACTGTTATCCTTGTTTTGCAAGGAATAATAACTAAAAAAAAAAAAAAACCCAAAACATCAGAGTCGGAAATTTGGTGAGGAGCACACCTCTTTAGATTATGTAGAGGGAAATGAGAGGGGGGTATGAAAGATGGTGGAATGAGACAGACATTACCCTATGTACATGTATAATTACATGAATGGTGTGAATCCACATCGTGCCAACCGTAGAAATGAAAAGATGTACCCCATTTGTGTACAATGAATCAAAATGAAGTCTGTAAAAATAAAAAAAAAAAGCGTTAAAAAAATTTTTTAAAAAGTGGGATAAGTGTAGGTTAGGCTAGTGACTGCTCTGAGAAAGAATTCTTAGTATTTCCAAAGTGTTTTTCCACAATATATTTAGGAAAGGGAAATAAAAGATTTAATTAAGTTGTTTATGTCCGTGAAAAGTCATGGAGCCAGAATATACATACTCTTCTATGGAACTTAAAGGAAATTAAGGGAATCATTGACTGTATATTCAAAGTGTCACCAGGACCCAGGCAGGAGAGAAAAGTGAAGTGGTTTGATGCCCAGGAGGACAGATTCAGTGTGGTCAGTGAGTCTGAGGCTCTCAGGAAAACCAAGGTAATGATGTGACACGGAGCTCTTTGGTCTCTCAGAAAGAGGTAAGTTCTCCTGTAACCATGTTTATGAAGAGCCTTTTCAGATCCACTTTCTTTTTTATTCCCTCCTGACATACAGAACCTATTTATGAAGATTTTAATAAATATAAAAGGAAAAATTCATTTCATGGCAAGAAGGTTGACATTTAAGACTACTGACACTATGACTGAGACCTTGGGTCTAATAACTCATGACCAGATTTTACTCAGTCTTGGTGAGGAAGGTTTGGTTGTACATTAAAATTATATCTTTGTTACATTTAGCTTAATTGGTTTCCTGTGTGTGTGTGTGTGTGTGTGTGTGTGTGCACACGAATGTGCACAGGTACGTGTAGACTAACACATTTGCTAGGTTTTACTGATAAACTTGAGTGGATTTTTCCATTCATTGGAAAAGAGCTTTTGAGAGATGACCATACACAAGATAGAGCTGGGGTGTCCACGGAAACCAGGGCAGGTAATACTTTGGTACTTGCACAGACCTGACAATCCTACTGCTAGTCTCTATGACATTCTCTTGGACTTTCTAAATTAATTTCTTCTTTTTAAAATCTCACGGTAAAGATGTTAGCAGAGCAGTATGTCCTCATGATCATAGTAGTAGTAAGCAGAGAATATTCTGGGAAAGACCAACTCAAAACACCCTCATCAGATACTTACCAGCTATCTGGTTGGAGCCTCCTTTTCTTAATCAGTAGAGAAAGGATAATTCTTCTTGACCTATTTTGTAAGTTTGTTGGGATGAGGTAATTTATAAACTAGGAAGAGCTGTATAAATATGCAGTATTGTTATACTTTAAAACAATCAGTTCATTTTCATAAGCATTGCATGTTGGATAACTTATTTAAAGATGAACTCTCCTTTTTAAGATTATTTTAATGAGTTCTTCCATAATCTTGCTTCCTAGGCTTACATTTTCAGAAACATTCAAAGTATCAAAACATATGGCAGGATATCTGAGTCATATCTGTGACATTAACATCTGTTAAATTTGCTACTTGATACACCAATTTCCCCACTCAATCTTCTAAAAAAGAATAATATGACATCACATTAGGATCTGATACTCCAAAACTGAGACTCTGTTTAATGTACTTCTCCACCTGGTGATAAAGTGGGAGAAAGGAAAACAACAATGTTCTAAATGCTGAATAATTTCTAGCATCCAGATATTTGGAGGTAGATGCAGAAGAAAATTAGTATAAGCATAACGAGTAGTAAAACTGGTTTTTATTACATTGGACATATTAAAACATCATTATAAACCAACTCACTAAAATCATAAACTTAGATATACATGACTTTTGTTCTTCTTCCAAAAAAAGCTAAAATGTTATGATCAAAATACTCATTTTTCCTAATATTAACATTCTACCAGACCTTCCAAATCTTGCTAGTTAAATAAAATACTTAAGTCTTTGCAGCTTCTGTTGAGTCAACAGGACAGAATCTGTTTGAACAGGTCTATTGTCTCATACATCTATTTGTGCTAACCCATCTGTTAATAGGGAAGGAGAGTTGGAAACATCACTCAATTTTTGTTGTTGTTGTTTTTTTAAGGATTTTCTAGGATTTTCAAGAACTAGAACACTATCCTAGAAAGTGACCCTCAGAAGGCTGTGAGAGGAGTGTTTACATTGAGAAAACTGTAAACATTAAGATTTTAAAGCCTCAATTACTTAAACTATGAATGTTTCTTGTCTCTGTTTAAATGGGTATAATTAGCTCAAAGAACCATTCGAAGACTCTTACCACTTTCTAGTATAAGCCTCTGCTGTTTGATATTAGTTAGAAGTCTCAGTGGCAAGGAGATAAACCCCAACTTGATGAATGACGCAGAAACCAGTGAAAGTAGGGTGGGAGGGTGGTGGGGACTCACTGGCACTTGTCACTAAATTGCCAAGGGTTATTCTCAATTGGGGGGCATATTTGGGCTCCAAGACTTGAGTTGTGGATGTGAGTTACATTAAAAACATCAGTAGGGATGTCTTATCTTCACTTTCTTCTGTGTGGTTGTATTTATTTATTTTCCAGGCAGGCTGTCCTTTCAAACTGGCAAAATAGGTTCTCCTGAATCATGTCCTCTAAGCTCACCTAGTGATTCCTTGCAAGAAAAGAAAACCTCTTTCATGCTGGTTCCAGGGACAGTTCTAGGATTTAGTCATATTGAGAGGTCTTTATTCAGTTGCTCACACCAAACCAGTCGCAGACAAGGGGGTAGATTCTATTGGTTAAGTTAGAAGATACTGGTGGTAGGTGGGAGGAAGAGACTCAGATGCCCAGAACCACAGGAGTTGAGGAAGACAAAGGTACTATTGTCAGAAGGATGTCAGAGCCACAAAAAAACAGATGCTCATAGTGTATGTGCATAAATCACATTAAAAATAATAGTTTTCCCATGAATTAACTATCTTCACATTCCTATTAATAAAATCACAAATAGCACACCCTTAAGAGGTAAAAGACCAGACTTCAAGTGCCAATACTATTACCTAGGTTGCTAAGAAACTGAAGTGTTTTGAAAGCCACAGTATTATACTCATTGAAGATACATATGTAAAAGAATTTTTAATTGTTTCTCTGTTATTAATTATTATATGTCACTCTAATAAATTTAAGTGATCTTAATAAGATAGTAACACTGTCAAGAGTACATGGCACTTTACAGAAAACCTACCCCTACATTTGAAACAGAAGGGTCGTTATTATCTATGTTGTGATAAGGTTCAATCACAATTTTAAAGGAGACAAAGCAAGACTCCCAGATTGTGAAAGTACTTAATACCTTGCTATAAATTATTGGAAAAAAATCTTCTCCTTAAAATATTCTCTTATCTTATTCTAAGACTGAGCAATAAAGTTATACCAGTAAATATGCAATTTGTTCTTTAAAAAGTATGTGAAAAAGTGTATATATAAAACATTAATATATAAAACAAATATAAAAAGTGTTAAATTTTAGCTATTAATAGCATATTATATTTCCATTAAGTTTGGAAAATAAAATAGAGAGAAAGCTATAAAAACAAATACACTTTGCTTGATTTTCTGCTACCAGTGTTTCAAAAAGAGAAAATTAATTGTGGTCCAATTCTCACTCTGTCCCTAGTTACTTGTTACTTTGGATTAACTCACTTAATCTCCTCAGGCCTAGTTTCCTCATCTGGAAATAGAAGAAATTTAATTAGATGCTAGGTGATGTTGCCTCCAGCCTTAGAATTCTACAATTCATGCAAGCTTTGAAAATACCAAGTCATAAAATATCATGTTTTTTGGAAGTGAACTAGTTAAACTGCCAAGGGCAGTAGTACATTATTTTAAATGATTTCTTGCATCTAATATGATTATTTGATTCTGTCTAAAGCATTGTGAAGAAAATCAGGTCACTATACTGATATTTCTGTGATCTGTGTGTTGAAAGTTTAAATTGTCAGATGATCCAAAAGCACCTAGGTGAATACTTGATGATTTCTCTGTACCAAACACCTCACTCCTTTTCTCTTCTCCTCTCTCCTATCTTCTCTGTTCTACCTCTTCTACTGTATTTGCAGGACAGCACTGAAAAGTTATTCTCTTTATTCATAAGCTAATTGTCTCTATATGTTGCTATCCAGGGACAGTACTTGAAGACATTTGCCAACTGGAAAAAAAAAAAAACAATAATAGAAATGACTACAAATAGAATTAATTTTTCTGTCTATTAATGCAGAAGGAAAATGTCTAATGGGTTGCAGATTTCTTCCTATTTGAATAGCGTGACCGTGACCGATTCAAAAGGAACCCCTCTGTTGAAGTTGCATTTCCTGAGTTCTCTCCATCAAGCAAGGCAGGGCCTGGGCTTGGGTGACAGCTGCCTGGTTGTTTTATGTACGGAAAGAGAATGATGTGCAATGGGGTAGAGGCTTCAGTGATGGGAAGGAGAACAGAGTTCTTGAAACCATTATTAACACTAAGACAGCAAGACTCCACTTGCCTGGCTAACTGTTAAATATTTTTGGCTGTCTGCCAGCAAGCTTCAGTATTTCTTTGAAGCTTTCTTACTACACTGGAGTAATTAAAGTGTACCTTTTCATCTTTACTTAAACACGCATGCACACACACACACACACACACACAGCGTCCATTTTAGTGTGACATAGACATGCTTGTGCTTGCGTGGGAAGCTACAGATTCTCTCCAGAACCATCTTCCTGAGACCAATGGCTACATCTAGGTGAGGTCCTAGGAGCAGGACTGGAGCTCCTTGGCTTCTGCGTTAGAAGAGGTTTCTAGGTTCCTGGGAGCTGATCGGATTTACAAAGAAGCAGCAACATCCCTTAGGTACATTTAAAAGTGAAACCAAACCCACCTTATCTGGCATGATATAAGGTTGTCATTTCTGATTCTCAGTTCAGCATTTTGGTCTTCCCACTCATAAGATATGTCTTTTGGGAAGATAAACATTCTAAAAAAGTGATGTATAAAGTCGTTGATGCCTATACTATGGAATATATACATGTATATATATAATCAATGAGAATCCTTCTCCTCAAAACATGATCTTTACCATGATTATATTGATAATGTTCATTTTATTTTATTTTTTTTAGGAATACTCACCAATGCCATTTCTTTTATCATTCCTTTCTCTTCAGGCCTCTAAAAATATTCAAACCATCACTATCTCTACCAATCCAATAATAAAGAGAAAATAAGAAAAACCCAATTTTTTTTTCTCTTTGGTTATTGCATCTTCTGCATTAACATCTGTTGATGTTGTTTACTAACATTTGGATTTTATTAAATCAGTGTCCTTGTGAGGAAGAGAAAAAAGAAACCCAACAGGAAGAAAGATATCAATGATAAAGCAAAAATGTGTATTATAGTTTATCCTCATATGATGCAGAGTAAAATACACAACTTTTATTATTCTTGGCTTTCTGTTTGTGATCTATCTAGAATCGTGTTGGTCCCTAAGCATGCTATATGATAACAGTGACAAACTTGACTTTTGTCATTAGACTAGACAGTCAGGCCCACATTTATTATTGTTCTTGCTCCAAGAAGAAACTTGAGTTCAACATATCTCATGGCAAGACTGGAGACATCTGCTCTCTGAAGGATACATTCTTACCCCTTCTCCACCCATGTGCATTCAGGTAAGTGAAAAATGATCTGATAGTTTTACACAAATCAGTAGGTAAAATGCAAGTTCCCCTTGGTGGATGGGAATTAGACTTAGGGAGAAGAGGTTGGGAAATCCCAAGGCTGGAACTCTCAGAGTCTCTAGAAAACTATTGTTAACTTTCAGAGTTCCAAGGTATGGCAAGGTGACAACCTTATAACAACAGATTCTACCTGTTTAAAAAAAATGCATAAAAAGGCGAGTTGCAGCACATTTGTTGTGGTAGTTCTGAGTGTTGGATTTTCCACTAGGAGATGGAGGATCATTGTTTGCAGAGGGTGGTACAGACATAGTACCAGCGTGCCTACTGGTAGCAGCTGGCTGGAAATCAACTTTTTTTTATTGACTTGTTCATTGATATTTTCTCTGGCACTTAAGTCACTGAATTTGTAGCCTTTAAATTTAAAAGATGGCTGATTATAAAATCTGAGATCTCTTCCAGCAGGATGCCTTGATTTTGATGATGAGATGAGAGAAAAGTTTGCATTTTGGGATTGAATTATACTCATAATGGCTCCATCCTAACCGCTTCCATGAGTTACGGGACCAGGACCACCAGACCTGGGGGATATTATATTAGACAAATTTTCATCATTATCATGAAATACCAGACACGGGCTATTTATTTTAAAAATAGGGTTATCTAGCACACAGTTGTAGAGCTTCAAGGGCATGGTGCCTGCAATGGCTCTGGTGGATGGCGGATGGCAGTGTACGTGCGGAGGAAGGGTCACATCTCCAACCAGGAAGCAGAGAAACTGGGTCCCACAACCCTTTTCAAAAGCTCATCCTTAATTGACCTACACACCTGACACCAGGCCCCACCACTCCATGGTCTGAAGCACTTCCCAATACTGCCAACCTGGAGACTAAGCCTTTAATTACACAAACCTTTGCTGGAAACACAAATCGCATTCACATATTATTTTTAAAAGTATTTTAGTTAATATTAGATTTTGCCCAATAAAATATTATAATGTTTACTTTTTGGGGGTCAATAAATAGCTTCAAAGGTAGATTTTTTTTTTTTCAATTCAAAATTCCGTTAAGAAGAGAGATCAGAGCTGGGTGTGGTGGCGCACACCTGTAATCCAAGCGACTCAGAAAGCTGAGGCAGGAGAACCACAAGTTCAAAGTCAGCCTCAGCAACTTAGCTAGGCCCTAAGTAACTTAGTAAGATCCTGTCTCAAAAAAAAAAAAAAGAAAAAGAAAAAGAAAAAGAAAAAACAGTAGTTAAGATGCCCTGGGTTCAATCCCCAGTACCAAAAAATAAAGAAAATAAAGAAAGAGAGAGAGAGAGAGAGAGAGAGAGAGAGAGAGAGAGAGAGACAGAGAAAGGGAGAGAAAAATGGATTAGAGAAAGGAGACTGAGGGGGGAGAGGAGAAATGGGGAAAGACAGCAACGACAGTGGAATAAAACTGACCAAACCATCTTATGAACACATATGAATATACCGCAGTGAATTTCATCTTTATGCATATCCATAACACACTGATTTATAAAAAAGATAAGTAAATAGAAGAAAGATCAGTAAAGTAGAGCAAAGAGAGAGGGGGAAGAAGGGAGGGGAAAAGGGGAAGTACTGGGGACTGAATTAGAGCAAATTTTATTCCATGCTTGTATAATTATGTCAAATCAACCCCAATGTTATGTATAACTAAAATCAACTAATAAAAACAGAAAGCAAAAAAAAAAAAAAAAAACCCAGAAATATTCCATTAACTATTTTGATTTCCATTATTTTGAGTAAATTCAGAACCATCTGGGCTGTGGCTGCCAATGCTTCCTATTGAAATAGAATTAATATGACGAAGTCCATAAGCATGAAGCACCCCAGGGCTTAACCTCTAAGTAGATCATCCAGGTTTTGGAATGAGCCTTCTGATTTTGAAATCAGTTTCCTTACTACCTTGCCATATACGTGTGTGCATGGATGTGTATACTGTGCATTTTCTGCTGCCGAAGCTTCTGGGCTAACATTTCAAGTTTTTGCATTTCTGTTTATGTGTGAACCTCATCTCTGACTTTCTTATGAATTATCCTTGTCTGATTGGGTAGCAAGTTTATACCAAGTAATTAATGGTTTTCTGGATGATTTCTTGCTTGTTCATTTTCTGTTTCAGTTTGACACTTTCATCATATTGGCTATTTTTTAAAGTTTGATAGTTTTGTTACTCTTTTTCTAGCTTCTGAACTATTTTTCTTTTTAAAAAGAGTAATTTTAAGACTAAAATAGGGCTACTCTTGCTACATTAGGCAGTTTTAAAAATATTACTATTATCATTTTAGAATGATACTTTCATTGGTTTGGTTTTATTTATTTAACTTTACTTTGTAATTTCCATTATGATTTTTCTTGTTGAGCTAATGAGTTATTTAAACATGCCTATTTAAGTTTCCTAATGTGGAGAGTTTTCACTTTTAATTGCTGAATTCTACTTTATGTTTCTTCTTTGTAAGGTATGGTCTTTGTGACATTGCTTTTAAAATTTTTTCTTAATTTACGACCTACTTTATAGGACATGTTTTGTATATATTCTATGTCGGCATAATAATAATAATACAAATATTCTGTGATTCATTCAAGATTTATCTAAATATAAGTTATATATCTGTGTTTTTATCACAGATAAATTACATCATCAAGATTCATAATTTTATTCTGCAAATAACCTCTATATTTACTAATTTTCTTCTTCTGAGAGAAATGCATTAAAATATTCCCCTATGATTTTTTTCTCATAATTCTGTTGTTTTAGTTTTATGTACCTCAAAGTTGTTGCTAAATGCATAAGGTGGGTAGTATTATTTGTTTTTGTTAGTAACATTGTCTTGACCTTAAATGATATTCTAATGATTTTATAATATAGTTACAAATGATGTGCTAGCTAGTTTATATCTATAGTTAATTAGAATTACTTCATATTTGCCTGATACAGCTCCTGTTTCTTTATTTTCAGGCTTCCTTTTTGATCTTGTTAAAGTCAGATTTTGTCTAGTTGATCCAACTGACAATATGATAATCATGAGTTTACTTTGTTTACAATAATCCTGATATATTTGAATTTCTACCATTTTGGTTTTTCTTAGCTTGTTTTCCTTCCTTTTTCTGACTTGCTTTAGTTTGATAAAGATTTTTATACTACTTTCTGTCATGCTGAAATAGTTTAAAGTTGTTAGTTGTTTCATGTGTATTGTTTTATTTTTGCTTATATTTGCTGTTTGTCTTTAATTTTTAACACATGCACTTAGTTATAAAATCTTCTAACAAATTTCAAATTTATTAAGTATTTCTATTTACCTCTCAAATACAACAAATGACCTTAGAATTTTTGATTATTCAATAACTAACTTCCCCTATTTTATATTGCTATTTCAATTTTCTTCAAATTAAAAAGTACAAGCATATATTATGACTGATATCATTAATACAACTTACTGACCTGTTTTATCAAGATTTATGCACACAGTTGTTTCTTAAGTACTATTTCTTCCTAAGGATTAACTTTTCTCTGGAATATCCTTCAATAATAAGGGTGGTGTTTAATAATAGGTGGTAGCTCTCTTTGTATAGGTCTACAATGACTTATTTGGGGCTCATCTTTGAATAAAGGTTTATATATAAAATTCTAGGTCAATTATTTTCTATTAGCCTTTGAACATATTGTTTGTTTCTTGGCATCTATTGCTGCTGATAAGCTAAATTGTCCTCTCTTTGTAGTTTATCTTTTCTTTCATAGCATTTACCTTTTTTCCTTTTCCCTTAGTTTTCCTAGTTTCATTACCATGTTTCTAGGAGTTAAGTTATTTATCCTTCTTGGCAAGCGAAGTGCACTATTATCTCCAAAAGTCTTTTATTCTGGAAAATGATCACTTACTGTATCTTTAAAATTATTTTAATTTTAGTATTTATGTCTTTATGTGCCATATTTGGGGCAAATCCTTTAGTACCATTAATCAACTCCAAATTGTTTTTAGCTATATCCGGTCTTGAATCTAATTCGTCATTTGAACTTTTAAATTTTGCAATCTTTTTGTCTGAAATGTCTTTATTTTTTCCTTTCTCAATATTTTCTCTGTCACGTCTTGTTTCCTGTCTTTTTTGTTCTGTCATTTATTTCTTTCACCGGAATAGTAATCCTTCATTCATCAAATAAGTATCTTAAATATATTCTAGTTTGGATAGACAAGGAATGTTATTTCTTTTCTGGGTAAAATCATATTTTAAGAGTATGGGTGATTTCGATTGGCTGTATTTGCTTTAGAATTCCTTACCAGGTGTTTCGATAGGTTGTTTGCAGACATATTTTGAATGAAGTCACTTGGGCTCTTTTGTCTCTGTCACTCTCTCTCCCTCCTTCCCTCCCCCATTCTTCTCAATTACTGGGATGCTCTGACCAGTGAGATGCCTCTGTCCAGTCTTCCAGGCCAGGAGTTGGGACCGTGGCTTTGTAATGTTTCCCT
This sequence comes from Sciurus carolinensis, assembly GCF_902686445.1. Taxonomy (NCBI): domain Eukaryota; kingdom Metazoa; phylum Chordata; class Mammalia; order Rodentia; family Sciuridae; genus Sciurus; species Sciurus carolinensis. The sequence goes on from NC_062219.1 coordinate 139,925,366, forward strand.
GGAGCTCCTTCCAGGCAGTATTGTGGAGACACCACAGGACCAGGCTGCATGGTTCCTCAGCTGGGCTTGAGGTGGTAGCTTTGTCCTCTACCCTCCCCAGGACACCAATGTCACAGAAGATAACTGCTAACTTTTGTTTTTATGTTTTATCTACTGTTAACATGAGTCTGGAACAGAAGAAGATGGAAAAAGCCATGAAAACATCATTCTGACTAGGAATCATTCTATTTTATTTGAATGTCTAGTTAGTGATTGCATTTGTTATTTTGTACAAAGTTTATATACTATCCAATCATTGTTCTTAAGAGTCCACTCCTGTACCACCTTTATATTCAGGTCTCAAAAATCCTCAAAATTTGGGAAGTAAGTTTCCCAACAAAGCTGGCCTTGTCCCTCACTTGTGAAGTACCAGTTCTTCTGATTACCAGGGTTTAAGATTAGCACAGAGTAAAATTTTCTTTTTAATTTAAAATTTTCCCTTGTTGGTATATTTTCTGACCTGGTAGTTTCTATGCCATCTATACAAATTATATTTGATATCAAATACTCAGAAATTTCATTAAAACTGTGGTTTTCATGGGGGAGGGGTTGGTCTTAAAATTTCCATGTGATTATATAATATGATTAATGTCGATAACAAAGAGAACATGTTTATTAAAATTATGTGCAAAAAAGTGGAATAAAAGAAAAAGTTCAGAGAATACATATTTTTATCAAGCAGTCAGGCATGATGTATCACTTAATCATGCAATTTGTTAAGTTTTAGAGTACCTCAACTTGGTAAAGCAAATGCAGATGTCACGGTTTAGATATGAGGTGTTCCCCTAAAAGTTCCCATGGTAATTCAGGAATATTCAGAGGTAAAATGGCTAGATTATGGAAACTGTAACCTGATCAGTCAAAGTAGAATGGACTGACTGGGTGATAAATGTAGGCAGGTGGGTTGAGGCTGGTGGAGGTGGGTCTCTGGGAGTCTACCCTGGGAGGATCCATCTTCCTGAGGCTCCTTCCTCTTTCTGTTTCCCAGCTGCCACAAGGTGAGTAGCTTTCCTCTGCCGCATGCTTTGGCCTTCCCTAAGGTCCAGAGAATATAATCAGTCAACCATGAACTGAATCTCCAAAACTATGAGCCAAAAATAAACTTTTCCTCCTCTTAAGTTGTTCTTATCCGATATTTTGGTCATGGTGATGAAATGCTAACTGACACATTTAGAGGTAACCTAAAAATAGTAGTAGAATCATGATATTCTTTATTCTGGGAAAAAATACACAATTTTAAAATATAAAAAAAAATGTTTGAGATTATTTATGTTTTTAGTATTGACTTGCTATGGTTTGGGTACACAGTGCTCCCTGAAAGCTCATTAGTGAGAAAAATACAGGAATATTTAGAGGTGAAATGATTACATTATGAGAGCTGTACTAAATAGTGGATTAATAATTGAATGGATTAATGGGTGGTAACTATAGGCGGGTAGGGTATGACTGGAGGAAATAGGTCATTGGGGCACGCCTTTGGGGACTATATTATTCCTGGATCCTTTCACTTAAGCTGTCTGTTTCCTTGTTGTCATGTCCTGAGTTGCTTTCCTCTGCCATGCCCTTCTACCATGATGTTTTGCCCCACCTCAGGCCCAGAGTGGTGAAACCAGCTGACCATGAATTGAATCTCTGAAACTGTGAGCCAAAATAAGCATTTTCTCCTCTTAAGTTGTTCTTGTCAGGTCTATTGGTCACAGGAATGCAAAACTGACTAAAACCAAAATTATTACTCAAAAAATGGAGTCATGGCTGTGATTAGCCTGGCCACGTGGTTCAAAAGCATTTGGAACTGGTTTATGAGAGGAGTTTGATGAAGTTTGGAGATTTGGGGGCTGGGACTGTAGCTCAGAGGCAGAGTACTTACCTAGCAAATGTAAGGCACTGGGTTCAATCCTTAGCACCACATAAAAAAAGTGCTGTTCATCTACAACTACAAAACAACAATATTAAAAACTAAATTGTTTGGAGATTTGGGTTAGAGAAAGCTTGGAATGTTGTAAGCAGAGTTCAATGGGCAATTTTTGTGGTAGCTCACACATCCAGAATGCCAATAAAACTGTGGACAGTAAAGACTGAACTCATAAGGACTCAGGGGAAGGAGAACGCCTTTGGAAATTGGACTAGGGGTCATTCGTTTTGCATTCTGACAAAGGAGTTGTCTGTATTTTGCCAATGTCCTGAGATTTACTGGGAGACTGAATTTAAAAATGATAGGCTAATTAATCTAGCGAAGGAAAATTTAAGGCAGCACAACATTCAGGCAGTGACATGGATATTATTGGTGGCTTGTACCCAAGTTTAGTGCAGCAGGAAGCAGAACAGAAAGATTTGAAAAACTTGCAGTTTGGTCAGAAAATTGTATGTAAAACTGGGGCCAAAGAAGTTGTGGTTGAAGAGATTACAGCCACTAAAATGATTCTAAGTAGTTTACATAGAGATAATAGAAAAGATGGGGTGAAGGCATTCCATTCAGAAGGGACCATAGAGGGATGCTGCTTGCATGTGGGGGCCTAGGAAGTTTTTTAACTATGCTTAGTCTCCAACGCCCTCAGAACATGCTGCAGCTGTGGTTCCAGGAGACCTGGCTACTGCTTGAGAGTTGACTGACCTTGGCATTATCCTCATGGAGCTGGTTCTGCAGAAATGCAGGTTGCTGAAGTTAGGAGATCATGGAAGCTTCCGCTGAAGCTTCAAAGAGAGAAGTAGGAGTCCAGACAAAGTGTTGCAGGGTTAGAATCCCGCAGCCAACTCCTGAGAGAGCAATCTGTGAAACTGTGAGAATGAAGCCAAAGCTGCCCCCGGGATTAAGAAATGAGAGATTAAGGAACGTCCACCAAGGAAAGTTGCAAGAATCTAGCAGAGGCAAGTCAAAAGAGGGGCCATGTTGGTGCAACCAGCAAGATTTTAGAGGCAGAGCTACACAAACCCTTTGGAGAGAACAGCATGATGACATGTGCCCCAGATCTTGGACATGGAGCTACTGAACTTGTTTGTATTTTGGTCTTACTTTAGTTCCCTCCCTTCTTTCTATGCCCCATTCCTCCCTTTTTAAATGGAATTGCTTACTCTGTGCTTTTATATATTTGATATATTTAATTTGTTTGGATTTTACAGGGGGAGTATCACAGCTAAAAATTTGCCTTGAGTCCCAGATGAGATTTTGGAAGTAGATTTTTCGGCAATGCTGGAACTGTTAAGATTGTGGGGACTTTTGGAAATGAACTAAATGTATTTTGCATTGCAAGATGGTCATGAGCGTTTGGAGGCCAGAGGCAGAATGTTATAGTTTGGATATGGGGTGTCTCCTAAAAGCTCATGAATGTGAAATGCAGGAATTTTCAGAGATAAAAATGATTAGATCATAAGAACTAAAAATTTAAGAGTAGATTAATCCATTTGATGGATTAATAATTTAAATGGATTAATGAGTGCAGGTATGGCATGACTAGAGGAAGTAAATCACTAGGGGTGTATGCCCTTGGGGATTACATTATCTCTGGATCTATACACTCAAGCTCTCTCTGCTTCCTGGTTTCCACGTCCTGAGCTTCTTTCCTTCACCATATTGCTACACCATGATGTTCTGTTTCACCTTGGGACCAGAGCTATAGTGTTGGCTATCCATGGACTGAGCCTCTGAAACCATGAGCCAAAATAAACTTTTCCTCATCTAAGTTGTTCTTATCTTGTCCTTTGATCACAGTGCTGTAAAGTTGACTAAAACAACTTATTTGTACCCCTACAACATAAAGTAAAGATCCCTTTCTGTTTTTATAAGTAAAAGTACTTTGCGTGATATATATGAAAGATAGATTTCAAAATGTATAAAAATATCAGAGAAATGTACATTTACACATCACATCTGAATTAGTTGAGAAATAAATGCTTAGGCATTGCTCAGATACCTTAAATGTGTAGGTGGGTGTGGAGGCTTCAGCTAGCAAGGAAAATTTCTTCTTGGTTCACTGAGTATGTGCTCTTCAATGTTGGATTTTTCTACTCTAACAATAGTCTCTCAAGAAAGCAACTAAAAATGTTTTGGACCTAAATTCTAAAAAGAAACTTATAGCTTTTAATGGAGTATTAGAATTTTCTGCTATTAAGTTGCAAGGTTTTTTTTTTTTTTTAAATGTTTCTGAAATTAACACCTATCAGATGTGTTTGCAAGTATTTTTCATTATATGGGGTGCTTTTTCACTCTATGGGCTAAGACCTGAATAGACATTTCTCCAAAGAAAACATATAAATGGTCAACAGGTATGTGAAGAAATGTTAAATATCACTAATCATCAGGGAAATGCAAATCAAAAAGCACAGTGAGCTATCACCTCACACCTACCAGAATGACTGTGATATAAAACAAAACAACAATAACAACAAAACAAACTAAAGACAAATGCTGGTGAAGATGCGGAGAAATTGAAATCCTTGTGCACAACTGGTGGGAGTGAGAAACGGTACAGCTAACTGTGGAAAAGAACATGGAAAATTTCCACAAGATTAAAACCAGACCCAGCCTTTGATCCAGGAATCTCACTCTAGGTAGTGTGTACTCAAAGGAATTGATATCAGGATCTAGAAGAGATACCTACATTCCCAGGTCCATTGCAACACTGTTCACGGTATTCAAGTTGTGGAAATAACTAAACATCCATCAGTAGATGAATGTTAAAGAAAATGTGGTTCACACACACCCCAGAATATTATTCAGTTTTACAAAAGAAGGAAATCATTCAATATATGACAAAATGGATGAACCTTGAGGTCATTGTGTTAAGTGAAATAAATAGTCACAAAAGCACTACTGTTGCATGATTCCTTATATGGGATCCCTAGAACACTCAAACTCATAACCTCAGAGTGGAATGTGGCTTCCACGGCCTGGGGAAGGGAGAAATGAGAAGTCACTAATCAATGGCGTAAGGTTTTAGAAGAACAAGATGAATCAGTTCTAGAGATCTGCTGTACCACATTGAACCTATGTTTAAAAATACTACATTGTACACTTAAAATCTTCCTCAATCATATATCATGTTCTTACCACAATAAAATAAAATTTAAAAACAGCATCCATCTTGCAAAGTAGTTCTACCAAATGAGATCAATAGGACGATTCCTGATACTAAATATTATTAAATAAATGTTTGGGGGGCTGGGGATATAGCTCAGTTGGTAGAGTGCCTACCTTGCAAGCACAAGACCCTGGGTTCAATCCCCAGCACTGCAAAAATAAATAAATAAATAAATAAATAAAAATTAAAAAAATAAATGTTTGTTTCATTTAAAAAAATAAAAAGTAAGTTGAAACAAACTTGCTGTATTTCTCTTCTTTAAGCAATGCCACCCTTTAACTTATTCTTACTTTCCTGACAAGCATAGAGACTGGGAGCTAATTATTTTCTTCTACTTAGATCTTCATTTTTGGAATATTTTTACTTTATATTTCTCCAAAAGACCAAACAGCAAAGTATAGTATAAACTTGACTGCAAAGCTCTTACAACGTTTATACTCACTTTCCTCTTTTTAGTTTCCACATGATTGCCTGTATCTTCATTTACTTTTCTCTGTGAATGAGTTCTGACATCTCCAACGTGTTGTTGACTTTGCTTCCTCAGCACAGCCTGTGATGTGCTAGTGGGTGCAGCCTCATTGTGTTTGAAGTTCCCCTGGTCCAGGCAGGAACACAGTTAGGGTTCCTTCCACTAATGGAACCAGCTGCTTTAGGCTTGAAGTATTTTAGCTCTGGCTCTTCTGTTTGAGACACCATCAATAGTTACCATTTCCGATTCTTAGATGGTTCCATTTGTTTAGTTTTATTTATGCTTAACGTCTCCTCTTCCTCCTTTTTCAGTGTGAGGGGGCTGAAAGAATGATCAGTTCTAGCCTGGCAGTAGATTTTTATAGTTCTTCCCTCTTTCAAGCTTGCCTTTTTGTGACCAAATCAAATGATGACATTGAATTACCTTATTTCCATTCAGTTTGTGCAAAAATTCAGCCCTCTTAGACTTCCTGTTCTAGCACTTTCCCCTGCCTTCCCCTTGAAGCTATGCTAAAATGTGTTCAGATTTGCTAAAAATTAAAGTTCTCCACGAATTTCTGTGCACAGTACACTGTGGCCAAGACGACAGATGCTCTGCAACTCAGTGCTTCTCACACTGATTACACTTAACTGTACTTCATTCCATGAAATCGGAATTCAAAAGTAGAATAGAAGAACCTTGGGTTTGGGGTGGGGTGATACAATATATTTTTAGAGAAATATCATAAATAGCTTTGTCTTACTTAGAAAAAATATGTTAAAGATTTGTTTAAATAATGTTTAAGTTATAAGAAGTCCTTTTTAAATATTTATTTGATATAAAGTGTCAGGATCGTTGTGTCGAAGGCTCAGGCAACCAGAATTCTTGGTTTGTTGAGCTGGTATTTTGGGTTTTACTGCTGAGTCAAAGTGACTGTCAAGGGGAATGCAGCCAAAATGATTATTTATGCAATCAACTCAATAAGATATGAGAGGCTGAAAATTAGGAGAGCAACTTTAGTAGATTATTGTGTCATTGAGAAAAAAAAAAATTATGAGCTCAAATGCCCAAATGCATGTCAAGCAGTCTGAGGGATCTGCTTTGTTTTGTTTTGTATTTTTGTACCAAGGATTAAATACAGGGGTGCTTAACTACTCAACTACATCCCTAGGCCCCTTTTTAAATATTTTGTTTAGAGACAGGGTCTCACTCAGTTGCTTAGGGCCTCACTAAATTGCTGAGGTTGGCCACAACTTGTAATTCTCCTACCTCAGCCTCCTCAGCCACTGTGAATACAGGCATGCTCACTGAACCCAGTCTGAGGGATTTGTTTTGCTTATTTATTTATTTATTTTTTAAAGTCAAGGTGATTTTTTTTTTTTTAGAACAGTTTCAGGTTTACAGCAAAATTGAAAGAAAGACTCAGAGTAATACCCACATTCCCCCACCCCTATCCATGCACACAGTCACCCAATATCAACATCCCTCATCAAAATGGTACACTTGTTACAATCAAGAAAATTATATCAACATATCATGATCACCCAAAACCTGCAGTTTACGTTAGGGTGACTCTTGGTGTTCCACATTCTCTGTTTTTCAGAAATGTTTAATGCCTTGGGTCTAACATTTTGGTTATCATACAGAATCATTTTATTGTTCTAAAAATCCTGTGTTCTATGCTTATTGTTCCTATTCTCCCTTCAAACCCTAGCAACCACTGACCTTTCAACTGTCTTCTCCAGAATATCATAGAGTTGGAATGGTGTAGAATGTTGTCATCTTTTCAGATTGATGTCTTTGACTTAGTAATATGTAACTAGGATTCACCCATGTCTTTTTAAGGTTTGATAACTCACTTCTTTTTAGAACTGAATAACATTCCAATGTTTGAACGAACTGCAGTTTATTTATTCATTCAGCTGCTGAAGGACTTCTTGGTTCCTTCCCAGTTTTAGCAATTATGAATACAGAGGCTGTAAATATGCATGTGAAGGTTTTTGTGTGGGTGTACATTTTCTGCTCATTTGGGTAAATACCCCAAAGTAGGAACGTGGAAGCATATGATATTTTTCACTTTTCAGTTCTGCGTTGTAAATGTAGGTAAGAAAGATGCCATAGAATATGAGGCCCTGTGAAGAAAGTGTGGATAGAAAGTGGACAAAACTCCATGCTCCCTGAAGCTCATTCATGTCGGCATTTGCTCCTACAAAGCAGGGAAACACACCCTAGATGACAGATATATTTGGTAATTGCTGAAAGACAGAATTCCAGAAACGAAGTAGTATTGACCTGCTTTTCTGACACCTACTTTACTCCTCTAAGTTTCTAACACTGTAGGAAAAATTATCCTTCATCGATCCCTGGAATTGCTGACAACCTTATAGTCTTTCTGAGGCTTAACAATTTACCAGAAAGCTCTACCATATATAACCTTTATAAAGTTGACTTTTTCTTTTAAAATTATAAGTGAAATAATGTTTTATTTGAGAAGTGTTGGGCATAGCAAAAACTTTTTCACAAATTTATGAAAGAAATGAAAGTTTGAATATCAGAGTTTACCTGTTCTAATGACTTATTAAGAGACATTGAGGGAGATACTGGAGCCCTTACCTGGAGAAATTTTTATAAAAACAAAAGTGACTAAAATGATTAAGATTTCCTCTTGGCTTCGGCTACTTCTGCAGTTTTCTTGGATTCTGAGAACAGCCATATTGTTAAATCTATCTGCTAAAAGTATAAAATGCCTCATACACCTGTCTGAAAGAAGAAGGTCCTGAAATAATTTTTACCTTTCCCATTTACTCCTACTCCTCTTTTCTTTTATCTTTCGCTCCTTTTAAGAAAAAAATAGTACTTTGGAACAAATTGATTTTGTTAGATAGCACATTGATCATACTCCTAGCCCGAGGTTAGTGCATAACTTCAAAAACAATAATAACTAAGACAATCATCTAATTTTACTGAAATAAAACTGGAAATGTACACCCGACAAAATCATCACTGAGACTACTTTAGGTACGTTTGTGCTTGTACTTTATTCTCAATGACACAGTAATCTACTAAAGTTCCTCTCTCGATTTTTCTCTTTGCAATCTGGAAGAACAGATACACCAGTGATTGTGCTCATTTATAAAAGCATCCAAAACAAAATTGAACCCCAAGGCTGATAAGCTATAAAGATGCTGATCAGATCTGAGCAGAATGGACCATGCTTTGGGGCTTGCTCAGCTGAAGATGGTTCTAGAAGACTGATGGTTTTATATACACAATTACAAACACCACAGCTCTGTCAGATGAAGGGAAACTCATGAAATATGGGGCTGGCCCTTTATTAAGTAAAGAGTGGCATTTTGTAGAGTGCTTCCTAAGATTTAGTAATTTTTGGAGGAAATTAAATTCCCTTCATTCTTCAACAGAAGACATAATCAAGCAATCTTACAATGAAGAAAAAGCCAAGATATGAGAATATGAGACTCTATACATAAAACACAGACTACATATATATAGACACACAAACACACACACAAAGACCAACTGATTTTAATGGCTAAAACTTAGATGAACCTTGTCAACATGTTAACCATATATAATTGTTATCTATAACCAGTGGAAGTTATAATCAGTAAGAAAATAGAAACATTTTCTTTCCAGAGTTCCTCTCCAAAAAGAAGTTGGATGTAAGAAAATCACTTGGAATTATTTTCTTTGTTTTTAGAAACACAAGTAGCTAAAAATTCAGTTATGTTGAGGTAAGGTAGTATCAAACAAGACTGATGTATAATAGGAGATTGCTACACATATATTAGAAAAGATATTGGTCCTTAACATGAAGCTTGAGTAGATTTGTTCCTGGTCATGATGTCTTAGCAAGTGTCATGAGTTTTTAGACTCATTTAAAATAAATAAGACCTCCGATTTGTATTGCTAGAAATACTTCTTGCCAAATAAAAAATTTTGCTCATTGACTAAATGCCTGAATATAAATGCCAATTTAGTGTTTTCTGGAGTCTTCAGTTTTATTTCACAATTCTACCAGTGAAATGATGATGAGATTCTTCTCATTCCTAGGAGTGGTTCCATTTATCTTTCCTGCTTGTAGCTGCTGCATGGTGAGCCTTTATGCTCACCTGGACCAGAGTCTTCAGAGTTTGCTGGCTTCTCCTGAGTTCTCTCTATCAAGAAACTAACTTGGATCCCTTACCTGCACAAATTTAAATAGCAACAGCTTCCTCTTGTAGTAATAAGACAATGAAACTAAAATGATTCAGGTCCTCCAAACATCATATTTAACAAACTATGGTAGTCCTGGAGAATAATTTGAATTAAAGTGAAGGAAATTAGATACATACAAGTGTAGGACAGAATTTTTTTTTTTCAAGAGCGAGATTTACTTGTTTTATAGATGTGCAAACTTAATTTGAACTGAAATGTCAGAATTAGGATATCTAGAACAGACTGGTCCCTAGTATTTTCAAGTTTCAGTCAGGAAATATACAAATACAAATGGATGCCCACTTATATGATGTGTAAATGTTTAAGGTTAAGTAAGATCATAAAGATGGTGTCCTGATTTGATGGAATTAGTGTCCTTCTAAGAAAAGACAACACAGTGCTCAAGTACTCTCAAATAGGTAAGTTCCACCTTCCAGCCTTGACAAATGCACTATGATAAACTGCAAAGTCAAATTTGAATTTGTCCATGAATTAGGATGTGGAGTTCTTACTAATTCATGGAATCTGTGAATATGTCACATCATATGGTAAAGAGGAAATAAGGTCCTGTATGGAATTTAACATTGCTCGTTAACAGAAAAAATTTTTAAAAAATTATCCTGTATTATCCAGGTAAACCAGAAACAATCACAAAGATTCTTAATAGTGAAAGAGGGAGGGAGGCAGAGCAGGTGAGAATGAAATGATCTGAAGAGATCCTGACCTGCCCTTGCTATTGCTGGCTTTGAAGACATAAAATAGTAAGACATCCCATCATTGGACAACACAGACAGATCTGGAGGACATTATGTTAACTGATGCAACTCAGGCACAGAAGGGCAAATTCCATGACTCCATGGAATCCAAGAAAGTTGACCTAATAGAAATTGAGAGTAGAACACTGGCTACAGATACTGGGGAGAGGAGTGGAGAGGGGGATGGGGAGGAATTGGTCAACGGGGGCAATGTTACGGTTAGATGGAAGAAATGTTCTGGTGCATATCATTAACAATAGTTATTATTAACAATAGCATCTCAGAATAGTTATGAGAGAATTTTGAATGTAAAAATACCATAAAGCAAGGATGAATGTTTAAAGTAATGGATTTGCTGATTACCCTGATCATTGTCCAAATATTCACATGAATCAAACATTCCATTGTACCTCATAAATATGGACAGATATTATGCCAATCAAAAAAGCTGGATTAATTAAAAAAATAGTTGGAGGAAGGTGGTCACAAGCCAGAGAATATGGAAGTCCTCAAAACCTGGGACAGGCAGGGAAACAAATTCTTCCCTAGAGAAAGGAATGCCATCCCCACCAGGTCCTTGATTTTTAACTCAGTGAAATCCCTGTCTGACTTCAGACATCCAGTTTTTAAGACACCAAGTTTATGTTGCATTAGCAATGGAAAACTAAGACAGGGGATGAATATATGTGATGCTTGGGAAAACTTAGAATGATACTGAAAGCTTCATAGTATGTAGAATGCCCCCCAATCTCTGTTTTGGTACCTGGGATTGAACTCAGGGGTGCTTAACCACTGAGGCACATCCCCAGCCCTTCTTATTTTTATTTTTTTTTAATTTTGGGATAGGGCCTCACTACGTTGTTGAGGCTGGTCTCAAATTGGTGATCCTTCTGCCTCAGACTCCCAAGGCATTGGGATTATAGGTCTGTGCCACCATGCCCAGTGAATGTTCTACCTTTGATTAACATTTATTAAAATATAGACGAATTAACAATTGGAAAAACTGTTGTCAGCTACTAGGTATAAAATAATGATGTGCTAATCAGAGTACTTACACAAATGCAAAGGTAGTCTTATGCGGATGCACAGGTTTAGCTGATGGACATATTATTTCCATTAATTACTTTGGTTGTGCCTTAGTGAATTTTAACTTAAATTTAGATCCTTCATTGAGTTATTTGAAATGGCTTCAAAAAGATTGCCACGCTATGACAGCATTAACAATTTTAAAATACTATATGTAGCAGCTTATGAAAGCAATAAAATTGCCAAATCCTTTGGAACAGTTTGTAGAACTTTCTAGAAGTTGTGATAATTGTTAAATGAGAACTGTTTTTCAGTGGCTTTACATTATTTATCCACACACCTACTTTCAAAGGAAGTTTATCTAAATGCTATTAATACATAATTCAATTAAGAAAGAGATGATAGGCTTAACCAAACAGCAAATGCAGAAGAAATCTCAGTGTCTTTGAAGGGCTTCAATTATACACTGTTAATCCTAAAAGTAGAAAAGTGGTCAAAATTTTGTGTACGGGTAATGAAAAACGGCTTGTCTCTGATGCTGTGTATCAGGGCAAGTGTCCAGGTTGGACTCAGAAGAATTCTTTCTTTCTTTCTTTCTTTCTTTCTTTCTTTCTTTCTTTCTTTCTTTCTTTCTTTCTGAAAAGATTTGCTTCCCTTTTTTATCATGATTGAAGAAACAAGTTGTGGAGAATTTGGGGTGCATGAACCCTATCTTTTACTAATTAAAAATTCACTTACACTTAAAATGTTATTCATTTTCCCTGGGAAGCAGTTATTAAATCATGTGTGTGTGTGTGCATGTGTGTGTGTGTGTGTACATACGTTCAATTGAATGGAGAATTTCAGTTTTCAAAGAAGGAAAAAGAAAAAGAAGGAAAAAGAAAAACAACTTCATAACTTTGTTTCTGCTTGACCTGGTATGTATGGAGGTTCTATAAAATGTTAAAAAAAAATGATAAAGAGCTCGCTGAGAGATTTTAGAACCTAAATCCCTTTAAGACTTTAGCTTTAAAACCAAGTGTAAAATTCAGAGCATTCCCGTTACAAGAAGCAGACCTGGTTCTCCATCAAAGGCAATTTTAAAACTGAATTTTCCTCACGCTGGGTGGCTTTGCCTTCTCCCCCTCCCACTTTCTTTCTTTTTTTTTAAATCAAGTCTAGGAAACCTGTGTGAAGTTCTCTAATAGCAAAGTGTAGCGGGCCTCCTCCTCAGCCGCATGCAGAGGGCTGTCTGGTCTATTTTTAAAGTCTCCAGGGAAGGAGCTGCCACAACTTCCTTGTGAATCTCTGACTCGTACCTGGCAATCTTCCCCTCCCAGGGTCCCCAGGCTGGTCTTCCTCCCTTGCTTAAGAATTTATTATAGATCAAATTATTTTAGGGTTCTGAATATATTGTTATATTTAAACGATACTTTCCCCCAAAGGGGCTCAATTAAAAGCGCAGGATGTCTGTGCGGGAGAGCGCTGTCCTCCAGGAGAGGTCCAGGAATAGAACGGCGGGATTCCGGGGTAAACAGAAACCCCAGTCTCTGCAGGTCACCTCTTCCCAACGTTTTCAAAGCACCTGGGAGCCAAGTGTCCCTTTTCTCTCCTTCTCCGTTCTGGAACTGCAGGCTCTGGAGCATAGTGGCCCCAGCTCCTTGGGCCAGACTCCTGACCCCAGATGGGGACATCGTTGCTTACCGACCTCGATGTTTAATGGAGGTTCTGTAATATGTATGGCATTTTCAAAGATGTGAAATCCGATTTAGACACAGAAGGACTCGATGTTTATTTCTCAAGGTGTTTTTATTATTTCCACTAAAAATTACCCAAAATGGTGGGAGACAGTCGTGTTCTATTTTTATCATATGAATGTGTTGGTATTCAGAAGGAGGGAAAAAAATCCGTTTTTAAAGTTTGCATTTTTTTCTCTCATTCTCTACTATCTTTATATTGTTGTTCTACGTTAGGGAAAAAAGCTTCACGATATAACTAGGAAAACTTTCTTATATTTACATTGCTATTAGATACTACCCATAATTTCTAATTAAAAATCAATGTAGTTATCTGATTTAATCAGTCAGAATATTAACTTATATATTATGCTATATTTTACTGTTTATTCACTTTGCTTCTTGGAAAGGAATATACCCTTTGTGGTTTTATGGTCACTCATACTTCATTATTGAAGTCTTTATGTCTAAAAATTATTGCTTCTAGTTTTTGTGTTACAACTTCTTTTTTAGAATGATCATCAAACCATCTTTTAAATGATTACACTTTGCAAAGTTTCTCTTGCTCCCTGTTAACTGGAAAATTATCTTTATGATGCACAAGTTGTTCTTGTCTGCTGATATATTGATGATAGGATAACAGGTTACTTTTAAATATTCGAGGTCAATTTATTGTCCTAGTTATCATTTGGGGAAGGGATTTAGAGTCTCATCACCTTCACTAAATTATTACATACTTTACTGAGCTCCTTGGTTATGGGAGATTTTCCATATGTGGTTGGTCTTTCACCTTCTGACACTGTTCCTGTTGTTCCATTTTCGGAATAGAGTTAGGTACACTGCAGCTTGTGATTTTTAAAGCTGCCAAATATTAAAAGGCAGTAGTCCCCCCTTATCTGTGGGGGATACTTTCCAAGACTCACAGTGATTGTCTGAAACTATAGTTAGTACTGAACCTTATAAATAATATGTTTTTTTCTTTACGTACCTATGATAAAGTTTAATTCGTAAATTAAGAACAGTAAGAAATTAACAACTTGTAATACCATAGAACAATTATAACAATATAATTGTATAAAATATAATACCATTTTATATGTATATATATGTATATACACAATGTATACATATATAGTTATATATGTATAAATGTCCTTTATACAACTTTTCATTATAAGTGACATTTATACATATATAATTTTATACATATGTACAATTTGTTTCATTATAAATGAAAAGTTGTATAAACGTCATCTCTCTCTCTAAAAGGGTTCCTGAAGCACAAACATTGCCGTGCTACCACAGTGGATGTGCTAGCTGAGATAGCCACTACGATGATCAAACCCACGAGCAGTGTGACCCTCAGGTTACACTGCACAAAGGGGTGAGTCACGTCCCAGGTGAGCCATGGCAGGAGAGCTCATCAGCCCCCTTGTACAGTGCCTAATTGCACACGTAGGAGTTGTTTATTTCTAGTTTTTCCATGTAATATGTTTGGAATGGGGTTGCTCTGTGGTAGCTAAAACCTCAGGACTACCGAGGACAACTGTAGAACACCCCTTACTCCTTCTATAGTTTAGTTCTGTTATTTTAAAACAATGATTCTCTTTTCTTTTTTCTTTCTTTCTTTCTTTCTTTCTTTCTTTCTTTTTTTTTTTTTTTGTATCAGGGATTGAACCCAAGGGCACTTAAACACTATTTTTTTTTTTTTTTTTTGA